>NC_140172.1:147026261-147141261 GCF_963971535.1 Notolepis coatsorum | reverse complement strand
TGGGTTAAACTCACTCTCACCCTCAAAAGACACATAGACACGTTACAAAGCAGTGGGTTCACCTCTTGGTATAGCGGTCTGTGCTGTTGCCCCGCGGTGCGGCAGACAACGGGTTCGAAACTCCCTCTGGGCATCGAAGTTTAAGGTGACGGATGTCACAACCGTTACATATGTACATAGTTGTAGTATTAATATGTACAGTGATACAGGTATAAAGACACTATGGTAGTAAGTCATACTGGCCAGCAGAGTAACTAGTAAGAGTAGGTAAGGGAATCGGGATATGTACATATATAGATATAGTATCTACAGATATGTACAGATATAGATATAGTATCTACATATATGTACAGATATAGATATAGTATCTACAGATATAGATATAGTATCTACAGATATAGATATAGTATCTACAGATATGTACAGATATAGATATAGTATCTACAGATATAGATATAGTATCTACAGATATAGATATAGTATCGACAGATATATAGTATCGACAGATATAGATATAGTATCGACAGATATATAGTATCGACAGATATAGATATAGTATCGACAGATATATAGTATCGACAGATATAGATATAGTATCGACAGATATATAGTATCGACAGATATATAGTATCGACAGATATAGATATAGTATCGACAGATATATAGTATCGACAGATATAGATATAGTATCGACAGATATAGAGGAGACGTGAGAGGGAGAGGCCCTGAGACACCTTCCTGACTCTGGGGTCCGGGGCTGGAAGCTGATCCCAGAGCAGTCATGTAGAGCAGGTCCGGACGCCGTGGCTCCCCTGGTATCACAACCACGTCTCCCTGAGAGTTGGGGGCCGATAGAGCGGTCGTCTGGTAATCAGAAGGTTTTGATTGATTGATTAATTGAAAACTTTATTAACAGATTGCAGAATGGGTACAATACAGTACGGCTCAATACACACAATTGTTAAGGGGATGCAGACCAGAGAAAGACTTTCCTCTTGTTTACATCAAGGTCCCCCATTTTCAATTCATAATTACATTAATGACATACACAACATACAGATATATAGTACTGTTACATTTGTGACATACAAGATATGCAAATATACAGTACTGGTTCCCGGTTCGATTCCGGCTAATCCCGGGCAGCGTGTCAAAGTGTCCTTGAGCAAGACACTTATTAACCCCTAATTGTTCCCGATGGGCAGGTTGGCACCTTGCGTGGTCGCCTCCGCCATGAACGGGTGAATGTGAGGCATTACGTGGTAAAGCTCTTTGGATAAAAGCGTTATATAAATGCACTGTGTCGAACGACAAACGTAGACGGTAGGTACCGTAGCCTCTGTCACACTTTATCTTTATTGTATTACCTTTGATATTCTTATTATCCTAGCTTGATTGGATTCTTGGATTCTTATTCTCACCTTTACATCTCCTATGCTCCATTATCTTGGCTGTTGCTGCTTTGACACCTGCATTTCCACTGGGATTATATTATTGTGGAGTGTTAATAATGTCAGGAGTGTAATTCTTTCAGCCTCAGATCAGTATCATTTGATTTGTTATGACTGCTTTAGTGCACACCCTCTCTGAGCACAGCCAGCTCCCAGTATAGGTTGAGGGAGTGTGGCCGTTTGTTCATTGAAAGGAGATGTTAACCCCTTTCACTGCCACACGACAAAGGGTTAACCCTTTCACAACCACACTACAGAAGGTGAACCCTCTGTAGTGTGGTAGTGAAATGTTAACCCTCTGTAGTGTGGTAGTGAAATGTTAACCCTCTGTAGTGTGGTAGTGAAATGTTAACCTTCTGTAGTGTGGGAGTGAAAGGGTTAAGTTATTGTCATAAAACATGAGGCTTTCATATGTAAACAAATGCAGTGCTATGGGAGATCAACACTGGTTTAACCTGTTGCTATGGGAGATGAACACTGGTTTAACCTGTTGCTATGGGAGATGAACACTGGTTTAACCTGTTGCTATGGGAGATGAACACTGGTTTAACCTGTTGCTATGGGAGATGAACACTGGTTTAACCTGTTGCTATGGGAGATCAACACTGGTTTAACCTGTTGCTATGGGAGATGAACACTGGTTTAACCTGTTGCTATGGGAGATGAACACTGGTTTAACCTGTTGCTATGGGAGATGAACACTGGTTTAACCTGTTGCTATGGGAGATGAACACTGGTTTAACCTGTTGCTATGGGAGATTAACACTGGTTTAACCTGTTGCTATGGGAGATTAACACTGGTTTAACCTGTTGCTATGGGAGATGAACACTGGTTTAACCTGTTGCTATGGGAGATGAACACTGGTTTAACCTGTTGCTATGGGAGATGAACACTGGTTTAACCTGTTGCTATGGGAGATGAACACTGGTTTAACCTGTTGCTATGGGAGATTAACACTGGTTTAACCTGTTGCTATGGGAGATTAACACTGGTTTAACCTGTTGCTATGGGAGATGAACACTGGTTTAACCTGTTGCTATGGGAGATGAACACTGGTTTAACCCGTTGCTATGGGAGATTAACACTGGTTTAACCTGTTGCTATGGGAGATGAACACTGGTTTAACCTGTTGCTATGGGAGATGAACACTGGTTTAACCTGTTGCTATGGGAGATGAACACTGGTTTAACCTGTTGCTATGGGAGATGAACACTGGTTTAACCTGTTGCTATGGGAGATGAACACTGGTTTAACCTGTTGCTATGGGAGATTAACACTGGTTTAACCTGTTGCTATGGGAGATGAACACTGGTTTAACCTGTTGCTATGGGAGATGAACACTGGTTTAACCTGTTGCTATGGGAGATGAACACTGGTTTAACCTGTTGCTATGGGAGATGAACACTGGTTTAACCTGTTGCTATGGGAGATCAACACTGGTTTAACCTGTTGCTATGGGAGATGAACACTGGTTTAACCTGTTGCTATGGGAGATGAACACTGGTTTAACCTGTTGCTATGGGAGATGAACACTGGTTTAACCTGTTGCTATGGGAGATGAACACTGGTTTAACCTGTTGCTATGGGAGATGAACACTGGTTTAACCTGTTGCTATGGGAGATTAACACTGGTTTAACCTGTTGCTATGGGAGATGAACACTGGTTTAACCTGTTGCTATGGGAGATGAACACTGGTTTAACCTGTTGCTATGGGAGATGAACACTGGTTTAACCTGTTGCTATGGGAGATGAACACTGGTTTAACCTGTTGCTATGGGAGATTAACACTGGTTTAACCTGTTGCTATGGGAGATTAACACTGGTTTAACCTGTTGCTATGGGAGATGAACACTGGTTTAACCTGTTGCTATGGGAGATGAACACTGGTTTAACCTGTTGCTATGGGAGATTAACACTGGTTTAACCTGTTGCTATGGGAGATTAACACAGGTTTAACCTGTTGCTATGGGAGATTAACACTGGTTTAACCTGTTGCTATGGGAGATTAACACTGGTTTAACCTGTTGCTATGGGAGATTAACACTGGTTTAACCTGTTGCTATGGGAGATGAACACTGGTTTAACCTGTTGCTATGGGAGATGAACACTGGTTTAACCCGTTGCTATGGGAGATTAACACTGGTTTAACCTGTTGCTATGGGAGATGAACACTGGTTTAACCCGTTGCTATGGGAGATTAACACAGGTTTAACATGTTGCTATGGGAGATGAACACTGGTTTAACCTGTTGCTATGGGAGATGAACACTGGTTTAACCTGTTGCTATGGGAGATGGACACTGGTTTAACCTGTTGCTATGGGAGATGAACACTGGTTTAACCTGTTGCTATGGGAGATTAACACTGGTTTAACCTGTTGCTATGGGAGATTAACACAGGTTTAACCTGTTGCTATGGGAGATTAACACTGGTTTAACCTGTTGCTATGGGAGATTAACACGGGTTTAACCTGTGCTGCTAGCCTGTTGCTATGGGAGATGAACACTGGTTTAACCCGTTGCTATGGGAGATTAACACTGGTTTAACCTGTTGCTATGGGAGATTAACACTGGTTTAACCTGTTGCTATGGGAGATTAACACTGGTTTAACCTGTTGCTATGGGAGATGAACACTGGTTTAACCCGTTGCTATGGGAGATTAACACAGGTTTAACCTGTTGCTATGGGAGATGAACACTGGTTTAACCTGTTGCTATGGGAGATGGACACTGGTTTAACCTGTTGCTATGGGAGATGAACACTGGTTTAACCTGTTGCTATGGGAGATTAACACTGGTTTAACCTGTTGCTATGGGAGATTAACACAGGTTTAACCTGTGCTGCTGATGTTTTTGAACCACTAAAATGTACATAATTGTAGCAAACTAATTCCATTACTTGTTTGTGGACTAGCTAGCTGATATCCTTTACGACTACTGACAACTGACAGACTGACTGACTCATAGGTGAATCAGGTTAACGGAGTAGAAATATTTTACAGGAAGCATGTTACTGTAGCTATCTGAAGTGGTTTATTTCATTTCTTTATTTCAGATCCCCATTAGTCACTGCCTCAGCAGCAACTATTCTTCCTGGGGTCTGGATACAAACATATAAAAATTAAACAAGAATAATCAATAAAACACCAATAAAATATACAAACAATTATAGAACATTAAACCATTCAAAATCAGACATACAAACCAATATGTATGCCACATTTTCTAATTTAGAACAATAACAAATACACAAACATAATAGAACAAATCAAATATCAATAAAACAACAAATATCAATATAACAACAAACGGAGACGTCTCAGAGAAAACTAAAAACGTGCTCAAAAACAGCACGACATTCCATACACTAATACTCTAATACTCCTCATCACCACTAGACAAAGACATTCCAAATCAATACATAACCCAACACAAGAACCCATTCATTAGACACAGATTAGACCCAACCAAAATCAATCTCTTTCTGCATTACAGCCACTCTTAGTTGATTATGATAACAGGCAGGAGGATAGTTTCTCAAGGGGATTTAGCTGGATGCTATATTATAAAACCCCTCCCACCCCCTCTATGAGGAGCTAGCCAAGATGAGGAGCACGTTCAGTCACAGACTTATCCCCCCATGATGACTCACCACAGACAACCTGGGCCAGTCCTTCGTGCCGGTAGCCATCAGGCTCCACAACCGTGGGCACAGACTGCTGCCAATTCCCAGAGAGCTAACGGCTGGTGAACTTGATAACTGTTAGGAGTATCTGACTCTTATTAATAATAAACACTGTTATGATTGTCTGACCCTTAATAATAAACATTGTTAGGACTCTCTGACTCTTAATAATAAACACTGTTAGGACTGTCTGACTCTTTATAATAAACACTGTTAGGACTGTCTGACTCTTAATAATAAACATTGTTAGGACTGTCTGACTCTTTATAATAAACACTGTTAGGACTATCTGACTCTTTATAATAAACACTGTTAGGACTAACTGACTCTTAATAATAAACACTGTTAGGACTAACTGACTCTTAATAATAAACACTGCAGGACTCTGGTGCAGTGTGTTACTAAGGTCTGGACCATCACTATTACTACTGTCTGATTGAATCCTGCCACTCACTACCGTACACTACTACTACTGTTATCACTATTATCATTACTACTTGCTAGGGGTGTAACGGTACACAAAAAACACAGTACGGTACGTACCTCGGTTTTGAAGTCAAGGTTTGGTACGGGTGTTCGGTACAGTTGGGGGAAAGATTGGCTTTCCATGTTCCACTCAGGGGTGATGTAGTGTGCAGTAACTAATTGTACTTGTAGGGCTGTCAACGAATATTCTATATTGAAATAAATAATCGACTTGTAAAAAAAAGATATAATAATTATATTACATTGTGAAAAAAACAGCCCCCGGTCGTTTTGTGGTTAACATACCGTTGTATTCGTTCTGTACACTACACAGCCGTTCGGTACGGTACGGTACACACTGAAACGGTTCGGTACGGATACGTGTACCTTTACACCCCTACTCTGTTTTACATTATATAATTATTACCACCTATCCTCCCTGTACCCTGGACATACAGTGCATAATGTGCAGTGAATAAAACCTTCACAAGTGGCTCCAAAACAACTAATACTAGCTGGGCTTTCTCAATGCAGGTAAAACTCTGAACCTTAGATAAATTACATTTATTATATAACTCTGTTACACCTGCCTTCTGTTGCAAAGAGATTGGAAAACACAATTTCCGTGGCACTGGTTCTTTCAGAGCGGCTGGGAGAGAGAGTCATACGGTATTCAGGGGGCGCCCGACCACTACCCTGGGGTTTCTAAAGCAAGCGCGGAGGAGGCTCTGTTGACTTCCGTCGTGTTTTTCGGACAGAACGGCTGCGACTCCTCAAGCAAATCAGATTTAGCAACGGGCGGGACTGTAGACACACGGCGGGAAGCACATGATTAGAAACAACAACAAGCTAACGCTAACTATAGCGGCTCAGAGTTAACCTGGAAAACCCCGCTAGAAATACACCCAAGTCGTGGTTCGTTGAAGCTCACACACAGTTCACACTGACAGCCTTAGTGCTGCGTTCAGACTGAGTCTTAGTGCTGCGTTCACACTGAGCCTTAGTGCTGCGTTCACACTGACAGTCTTAGTGCTGCGTTCACACTGAGTCTTAGTGCTGCGTTCACACTGACAGCCTTAGTGCTGCGTTCAGACTGACAGTCTTAGTGCTGCGTTCACACTGACAGTCTTAGTGCTGCGTTCACACTGAGCCTTAGTGCTGCGTTCACACTGACAGCCTTAGTGCTGCGTTCAGACTGAGTCTTAGTGCTGCGTTCACACTGAGCCTTAGTGCTGCGTTCACACTGACAGTCTTAGTGCTGCGTTCACACTGAGCCTTAGTGCTGCGTTCACACTGACAGCCTTAGTGCTGCGTTCACACTGACAGCCTTAGTGCTGCGTTCACACTGACAGCCTTAGTGCTGCGTTCACACTGAGTCTTAGTGCTGCGTTCACACTGAGTCTTAGTGCTGTGTTCACATTGAGTCTTAGTGCTGCGTTCACACTGACAGCCTTAGTGCTGCGTTCACACTGAGTCTTAGTGCTGCGTTCACACTGAGTCTTAGTGCTGCGTTCACACTGAGTCTTAGTGCTGCGTTCACACTGAGCCTTAGTGCTGCGTTCACACTGACAGCCTTAGTGCTGCGTTCACACTGACAGCCTTAGTGCTGCGTTCACACTGAGTCTTAGTGCTGCGTTCACACTGAGTCTTAGTGCTGCGTTCACACTGAGTCTTAGTGCTGCGTTCACACTGAGTCTTAGTGCTGCGTTCACACTGACAGCCTTAGTGCTGCGTTCACACTGACAGTCTTAGTGCTGCGTTCACACTGAGTCTTAGTGCTGCGTTCACACTGACAGCCTTAGTGCTGCGTTCAGACTGAGTCTTAGTGCTGCGTTCACACTGAGTCTTAGTGCTGCGTTCACACTGAGTCTTAGTGCTGCGTTCACACTGAGTCTTAGTGCTGCGTTCACACTGAGTCTTAGTGCTGCGTTCACACTGAGTCTTAGTGCTGCGTTCACACTGAGTCTTAGTGCTGCGTTCACACTGAGCCTTAGTGCTGCGTTCACACTGAGTCTTAGTGCTGCGTTCACACTGACAGCCTTAGTGCTGCGTTCACACTGACAGCCTTAGTGCTGCGTTCACACTGACAGCCTTAGTGCTGCGTTCACACTGAGTCTTAGTGCTGCGTTCACACTGACAGCCTTAGTGCTGCGTTCACACTGACAGCCTTAGTGCTGCGTTCACACTGACAGTCTTAGTGCTGCGTTCACACTGACAGCCTTAGTGCTGCGTTCACACTGACAGCCTTAGTGCTGCGTTCACACTGCCAGCCTTAGTGCTGCGTTCACACTGAGTCTTAGTGCTGCGTTCACACTGAGTCTTAGTGCTACGTTCACACTGAGTCTTAGTGCTGCGTTCACACTGAGTCTTAGTGCTGCGTTCACACTGACAGCCTTAGTGCTGCGTTCACACTGACAGCCTTAGTGCTGCGTTCACACTGCAAGCCTTAGTGCTGCGTTCACACTGACAGCTTTAGTGCTGCGTTCACACTGAGTCTTAGTGCTGCGTTCACACTGAGTCTTAGTGCTGCGTTCACACTGAGTCTTAGTGCTGCGTTCACACTGACAGCCTTAGTGCTGCGTTCACACTGACAGCCTTAGTGCTGCGTTCACACTGACAGTCTTAGTGCTGCGTTCACACTGAGTCTTAGTGCTGCGTTCACACTGACAGCCTTAGTGCTGCGTTCACATTGACAGCCTTAGTGCTGCGTTCACACTGAGTCTTAGTGCTGCGTTCACACTGAGTCTTAGTGCTGCGTTCACACTGACAGCCTTAGTGCTGCGTTCACACTGACAGCCTTAGTGCTGCGTTCACACTGACAGCCTTAGTGCTGCGTTCACACTGACAGCCGTAGTGCTGCGTTCACACTGAGTCTTAGTGCTGCGTTCACACTGACAGCCTTAGTGCTGCGTTCACACTGAGTCTTAGTGCTGCATTCACACTGAGCCTTAGTGCTGCGTTCACACTGCCAGCCTTAGTGCTGCGTTCACACTGACAGCCGTAGTGCTGCGTTCACACTGAGTCTTAGTGCTGCGTTCACACTGACAGCCTTAGTGCTGCGTTCACACTGAGTCTTAGTGCTGCATTCACACTGAGTCTTAGTGCTGCGTTCACACTGACAGTCTTAGTGCTGCGTTCACACTGAGTCTTAGTGCTGCGTTCACACTGAGTCTTAGTGCTGCGTTCACACTGAGTCTTAGTGCTGCGTTCACACTGACAGCCTTAGTGCTGCGTTCACACTGACAGCCTTAGTGCTGCGTTCACACTGACAGCCTTAGTGCTGCGTTCACACTGACAGCCTTAGTGCTGCGTTCACACTGACAGTCTTAGTGCTGCATTCACACTGACAGCCTTAGTGCTACGTTCACACTGAGTCTTAGTGCTGCGTTCACACTGAGCCTTAGTGCTGCGTTCACACTGAGTCTTAGTGCTGCGTTCACACTGACAGTCTTAGTGCTGCGTTCACACTGACAGCCTTAGTGCTGCGTTCACACTGAGTCTTAGTGCTGCGTTCACACTGACAGTCTTAGTGCTGCGTTCACACTGACAGTCTTAGTGCTGCGTTCACACTGACAGCCTTAGTGCTGCGTTCACACTGACAGCCTTAGTGCTGCGTTCACACTGAGTCTTAGTGCTGCGTTCACACTGAGTCTTAGTGCTGCGTTCACACTGACAGTCTTAGTGCTGCGTTCACACTGACAGCCTTAGTGCTGCGTTCACACTGACAGCCTTAGTGCTGCGTTCACACTGCAGGCTGTCAACGGTTGTCATATCGTCACCTTAAACTCTGATGCCCCGAGGGAGTTTTGAACCCATGGTCAGCCGCACCGCGGGGCGACAGCACAGACCGCTATACCAAGAAGTGAACTCACTGCTTTGTAACGTGTCTATGTGTCTTTTGAGGGTGAGAGTGAGTTTAACCCATAGCACCGCTACTCGCCCCAGTCACTTCACAACATCTGAAGTCCATCGTGACTGCACTTCGCGGTACCATCCGTTACATATATATATATCTATCCACATCTGTCTGTACATACCTGCATATAATCCTTTTGACATATCTGTAGATACTATATCTGTACATATCACCCCTTACCTACTCTTACTAGTTATACTGCTGGCCAGTATGACTTACTTACTACCATAGTGTCTTTATACCTGTATCACTGTATATATTAATACTACAACTCTGTACATACATCTGATTAGCACAATTATCAATACTTTACATTTACAGTCTGGTTGGATGCCAAACTTCTTTTCATTGTACTGTACTGTAGACTCTTTGAATCTAATCTAATCTAAACTAGTCACTATGCACACGCAAATACAAATGTATTTGTAGAACTGTAGAACTGTAGAAGAGAGAAGCGGCAAAATAACAAATAAAGTAGTGCTGTCGGGCGATTAAAAAAATGTATCTGATTAATTACAGGATTTGTAATTAATTAATCTAATTTGTAACTGAGGGGTACAATTCCCTGACTGTATTACTAGATATGATACTTACTACCACTACCTTTGTACTTAATATTCGGCCACCCAGTACACGGCATAAATATATTATCATAAACACTCTCACGTAGATGAAACGGATCCAACACAAATGTACGAAGTCGAAGTATGCGTTTATTACTACACAGCAATGATGTGTAGAGCAAGCACTTAATCACTTAATTACATTTATGAATTGAAATAGTATGCACTTTTATGGCAAAGAGTATTCGTCGGTATATCAATAGAGAATGTCCAATCTCTGATGGCGCAGGTGGTAAATATACGACCTGGAATAGTTAAGGAATAACAGCAATGATACTTTAATGATTATATGACTGGATACACTAAGGGGGGGTTAATCCGGTCGCTTGTAAGCCGACAGGAGTAGGAGGGGGGGGGGGGTAGAATCCGGCTGCCTCGTCCGGCCAAGGGTATCCCAGGTGAACCCACTGTAGTGCCGTTCAATGCGCCGGCGATCCTTGGACCACAGATGAAAGCAGGTGGACTATTTGTGGGCCGGCTCTCTCCGGTCCACGGGGGAGAGACGTGAAGCGACCTCGTCTTGCAGAGCGTCTCCTCACCTTGCGTCCTCTCCAGGGGGGGGGGGTTCCAACACACGGCAGTGTCGGGGGTCTTTATCCATGGAATAATCAAAGTATACAAAGCATAATCCGTGCCTGGGAAGGCGGGCTGTCGTCGGTAGAATAATCCGGTATACAGGTCCACTCGCTCGTCGGCTCTGGGGCTCCTCGGGTGCAGCTTCACATGGGGTCAACCACCCTGGGTAAGCAGCCAGTTCTCTGCCCGAAACGATGGGGTACTGACTACGGTAGTATTCTCACCGCACGAAGCACTATATATTAACAGACTATTATTAGCTTAATAGACTACGTCCAACTCGACGATATAGTGCCAAATATGACTATTCAAATATTAATATACACGATGTCTCAATACCGATGGTAGGCGAACTTGGCCTTACTCCCACACGTGGCGTCGCGGGGAGGCTTTACGTCTGTGACTCTATTGGAGGGTAAGAAACTGGACTGAAAAGGAAGTCCTACTTTAGTAGCGCAGTATATATACGCACTATGAACAAATAGTCCCATTAGTGGTGCGGTAGCCAGATTCCTACGCGGAACTAGGACTTGTTCGTACATGTGGAGCGGTACGTTTGAACTGGGTCTGAGGGGTATGGCAGCCTGGCACCAAGGTCTCGACCAATAGTAGAATGGAGACTATTATGGGATGTTCAGTAGGCTAGAATGGATATTCAATGCATATTGTACAAGGAATATACAAGGGATATCAGGGAATATTAGAGAATATACAAATACAATTAAATATATATATATAAATAAATATATATATTCGGTTTAATCTGGCCCTTCACAACAGCCACCCCCTGATTGGTCCCAGACCTAATCAGTTAAACAGAGACAGATTAATCGCGTTGTCTATTTACACATAAGGGTTTGCTGTAGGGGTCAGTCAACTTCACAAAGTCATAGGGTTGTAGGGTCATGGTCATCATCGATTGTGTCTGGGAGTCGAGGCAGTTCTATGAGCCTCGCCACGGGACGGGTGTAAGTGCGACCCTGGACGAGCACGTCAGCTGCTCGGACCTTGCCGTCGGCACCGGTGATCACTTTGCTTACGCGGCCGGCCGGCCACATAGCTCTGGGCAGTGATTGATCAATAATCATGACGACTGTTCCTTCTGTCAAATTGTCTCTCTCCTTTACCCACTTCTGGCGGGTCTGTAGAGACGGTAGGTAGTGCAGTAGGAAACTGTTCCAAAACTTGTCGGCTAATACTTGGCTGTACCTCCACATTCGTCGGCCGTTCGCTTCTTCAGGCCGGTACATTGTCTGGGGTAATGCAGGATCTAGCCGCCCCATCAGGAGTGTGTTGGGGGTAACTGGGTCGATATCCGCCACATCACTGGAGACATATCCGAGGGGCTTCGAGTTAAGTACTCCCTCAATCTCCGTGAGGACTCTTTCTGCTCCTGCGTGATGTACATCCTCATCGTACTTCTTTATAATCAGCTCTGTGACCTTGTGTCGGCTGTTCAATACGATCGGGTATTTAATGTCATCCGGTAGATTGGGGGCTCTGCGTAGGCGACCACCCACTCTGATGAGGGTATGAGCGTCGCTCTCGGGGGCCAGATGAATTAATCTGCTGTCGGATGGGACGGGCTTTCCTCCCTGTAGACAGGCCAATTCATCGGGGACCGAGTCTCTCTGGGCTCGCTGCAGTAGAAGCAATTCTGCTTCCTCGTAGTTAGCTGCTGACATTTCAGCGGGGGACTTACACTCCGGGTGGTGCCGCAGGAATGTCCTTTGTTGTGCACTCTCTATGGACGTGCAATCGTCTATGTTAGGGTCGGTGGAGGCTACGGTGCTCAATCCACAGAACACAGACTTCTTATTTTCCACCTCCTCTGGACTTGCTTCCCTCGGGATAGGCATGGGCCACTGTCCTTCCGGGAGTCTTAGGAATGCGGGGCCGTCACTGTAGACATTGCGACGGGTGAGGTCATCCAGGGGCATCCCCCGGGTGATGACGTCAGCTGGGTTCTGTTTTGTATCAACGTAGCGCCACTCTGTTTCTCCGGTTAACTCTTCGGTTAAGTCTTGAATCTCGGTGACTCTGACTCCCACGAAGACTTTGTACTTGCATGAGTCCGATTTGATCCAGGCGAGTACCGTCGTGGAATCTGACCACAGGATTGTTCTAGACACCGGTATGGTGAGCTCACGTTGGATGAGCGTGGCTAGGTGCGCTCCGGCTAGGGCTGCGCAGAGCTCTAGACGTGGGATAGATTGTTGCTTGCGTGGGGCTATTCTCGAGCGGGCGAGGACAAATGCTGTGTAGATCTCTCCCCCCTGGTCTTGGGCCCGCAAGTAGGCTACTGATCCGTATGCGACCTCTGAGGCGTCACTGAAGACGTGTAAGTCCATTTTACATGTCTCTGGCCTCACCGTGGGTGGGAAGTAGCTTCGGCACATATTAACGCCTGGGAGTGAGTGGAGCTCCATCTCCCACTCTCTCCAGGTGGATGCAAGGTGTGCGGGAATGGGGTCGTCCCAGCCCTGGTCCTTGTCCCACAATGCTCGTACAATCATTTTTGCCCTGGTGGTGTACGGTAGAATACATCCTAGCGGGTCATATTGTCGGGCGAGTGTTGTGTACACACTCCGTCTGGTGGTCGGCGCCGCCGCCGGCCTTCCCTGCTCCGTAGTCAGGGGCTTGTGTCTGTAGTGAAGCGAATCTGTTTTGAATCGCCACACCAATCCCAGGGTCATCTCCTGGGCTTCTCCCGGGATTGTAGCCATCCAGGTCTCGCTGCTGGCTGCCTTGTCCTCGGAGGAGAGGCTGCGCAGTACTTGCGGATCGCTGCTGGCCCACTGCCTGAGATCAAAGCCGCCTTTGATCAATGAGGCGCGGAGTTTAATCAGGAGAGCCTCGGCTTCTTCTTGGGTTGAAAGGCTTTGTAGACAGTTGTCTACGTAGAAGCTGTTCTTTACGCTGTGTCGGACCTCTTCGTCCGCTGCTGGGTCCTCTGCTACATGTTTCTGTAGTGCAAATGTGGCACAGCAGGGGCTGCACGTCGTTCCGAAGGGGAGGACTTCCCATTGGTAGATGGCTGGGTGCTCATCTCCTGGCTTCTCTCTCCATAGGAACCGTAACAGGGGCTTGTCCGCCTCTACTAATCTCACCTGCAGGAACATTCCTTTAATGTCCCCGCTGATGGCCACCTTTTCCTGGCGGAAGCGGAGTAGAACGCCGAGTAGGGAGGGGCCGAGTGTGGGACCGGGCAGTAACTCTTTATTTAGATTTTGGGATCCGATCTGGTAGCTGCAGTTAAATACTATGCGGTCTTTACCGTTGTGATGGACCTTGTGGTGGGGCACGTACCACGATTCAGTGGTCTGGTCAGCCTCTTTAATGTCCATCTTTGTGACGTGTCCCGCTGTGATGAGCTTCTCAATCTCAGCGCGGTATACACTCTCTTGGGCGGGGTTCTTGGCTAAGCGCCGCTCCGTGTTCAGCAGGTACCGTTCTGTGGCGTCTGTCTTGGCGTGGAAAGTAGGCATTCCTTCTCGCCGCAGGAGTGGCGTGGCGTATCTCAACACGCCGTTGACCGGGACTCTCTTGGTCCCTGTCTCGAGGAGGTGAATGGCGTAAATGTCATCTTTAGAGCGAATGTCTTTCTTTCCGTTCTTAAAGGGCATTTGTTCCAAGGTCCATAGCCGCTCTACGTGTTGCAGGAGTGCGGTTTCTCCCTCTGTGACTCGGGAGTGGAGACATCTAGTGGCTGTACTTCGGTTGAGAGATTTGGCGAGCGGGCCTTGGAGAGTCCATCCCAAACGGGTCTCGACTGCTGCAGGACAGCCTCGGGGTCCGGTATGAACCCGGTCTATCGGGACAATGAGGTCTGCATGGTCGGAGCCTATCAACAGGGTCGGCATAGCATTGTCTATGAGCGGGATCGGTAACTTGCGCAGATGTGCATATTTCTCCATCAGCTTGGCGACGGGGTATGTGTACCGCGACAGTCCTATTTCTTGGCTGGTGAAAGCGTCTGTAATCTGGTACCGTCGCTCAGGCTGGCCGCTTGCTGCGATAGAGAATGAGACATTCTCGCCCTTTATCGTCTTCAAATCTCGTCTTATTGTCCGAATTGTCATTTGGGTTTCGCTTCCCCGCAGCCCTAGCTGGGCCGCAGCGGAGGCGAGCAGCAGGGTCTTCTCTGACCCGTCATCGAGGACGGCGTAAGTGTCCAGGACTTTATTCTGGTAGCTTAGTGTCACACGCACTACTTTTAGGAGTACTCGGGCTCCACTGCTGCTGGCGGGATCGATGTACATGACGCTCGCTTTGCGGCTGGATGGTGCGGGTGAAGGGCGCCGTCTGTTACTGTCGTGAAGTATGTCGAGGCAGTTCTATGAGCCTCGCCACGGGACGGGTGTAAGTGCGACCCTGGACGAGCACGTCAGCTGCTCGGACCTTGCCGTCGGCACCGGTGATCACTTTGCTTACGCGGCCGGCCGGCCACATAGCTCTGGGCAGTGATTGATCAATAATCATGACGACTGTTCCTTCTGTCAAATTGTCTCTCTCCTTTACCCACTTCTGGCGGGTCTGTAGAGACGGTAGGTAGTGCAGTAGGAAACTGTTCCAAAACTTGTCGGCTAATACTTGGCTGTACCTCCACATTCGTCGGCCGTTCGCTTCTTCAGGCCGGTACATTGTCTGGGGTAATGCAGGATCTAGCCGCCCCATCAGGAGTGTGTTGGGGGTAACTGGGTCGATATCCGCCACATCACTGGAGACATATCCGAGGGGCTTCGAGTTAAGTACTCCCTCAATCTCCGTGAGGACTCTTTCTGCTCCTGCGTGATGTACATCCTCATCGTACTTCTTTATAATCAGCTCTGTGACCTTGTGTCGGCTGTTCAATACGATCGGGTATTTAATGTCATCCGGTAGATTGGGGGCTCTGCGTAGGCGACCACCCACTCTGATGAGGGTATGAGCGTCGCTCTCGGGGGCCAGATGAATTAATCTGCTGTCGGATGGGACGGGCTTTCCTCCCTGTAGACAGGCCAATTCATCGGGGACCGAGTCTCTCTGGGCTCGCTGCAGTAGAAGCAATTCTGCTTCCTCGTAGTTAGCTGCTGACATTTCAGCGGGGGACTTACACTCCGGGTGGTGCCGCAGGAATGTCCTTTGTTGTGCACTCTCTATGGACGTGCAATCGTCTATGTTAGGGTCGGTGGAGGCTACGGTGCTCAATCCACAGAACACAGACTTCTTATTTTCCACCTCCTCTGGACTTGCTTCCCTCGGGATAGGCATGGGCCACTGTCCTTCCGGGAGTCTTAGGAATGCGGGGCCGTCACTGTAGACATTGCGACGGGTGAGGTCATCCAGGGGCATCCCCCGGGTGATGACGTCAGCTGGGTTCTGTTTTGTATCAACGTAGCGCCACTCTGTTTCTCCGGTTAACTCTTCGGTTAAGTCTTGAATCTCGGTGACTCTGACTCCCACGAAGACTTTGTACTTGCATGAGTCCGATTTGATCCAGGCGAGTACCGTCGTGGAATCTGACCACAGGATTGTTCTAGACACCGGTATGGTGAGCTCACGTTGGATGAGCGTGGCTAGGTGCGCTCCGGCTAGGGCTGCGCAGAGCTCTAGACGTGGGATAGATTGTTGCTTGCGTGGGGCTATTCTCGAGCGGGCGAGGACAAATGCTGTGTAGATCTCTCCCCCCTGGTCTTGGGCCCGCAAGTAGGCTACTGATCCGTATGCGACCTCTGAGGCGTCACTGAAGACGTGTAAGTCCATTTTACATGTCTCTGGCCTCACCGTGGGTGGGAAGTAGCTTCGGCGCATATTAACGCCTGGGAGTGAGTGGAGCTCCATCTCCCACTCTCTCCAGGTGGATGCAAGGTGTGCGGGAATGGGGTCGTCCCAGCCCTGGTCCTTGTCCCACAATGCTCGTACAATCATTTTTGCCCTGGTGGTGTACGGTAGAATACATCCTAGCGGGTCATATTGTCGGGCGAGTGTTGTGTACACACTCCGTCTGGTGGTCGGCGCCGCCGCCGGCCTTCCCTGCTCCGTAGTCAGGGGCTTGTGTCTGTAGTGAAGCGAATCTGTTTTGAATCGCCACACCAATCCCAGGGTCATCTCCTGGGCTTCTCCCGGGATTGTAGCCATCCAGGTCTCGCTGCTGGCTGCCTTGTCCTCGGAGGAGAGGCTGCGCAGTACTTGCGGATCGCTGCTGGCCCACTGCCTGAGATCAAAGCCGCCTTTGATCAATGAGGCGCGGAGTTTAATCAGGAGAGCCTCGGCTTCTTCTTGGGTTGAAAGGCTTTGTAGACAGTTGTCTACGTAGAAGCTGTTCTTTACGCTGTGTCGGACCTCTTCGTCCGCTGCTGGGTCCTCTGCTACATGTTTCTGTAGTGCAAATGTGGCACAGCAGGGGCTGCACGTCGTTCCGAAGGGGAGGACTTCCCATTGGTAGATGGCTGGGTGCTCATCTCCTGGCTTCTCTCTCCATAGGAACCGTAACAGGGGCTTGTCCGCCTCTACTAATCTCACCTGCAGGAACATTCCTTTAATGTCCCCGCTGATGGCCACCTTTTCCTGGCGGAAGCGGAGTAGAACGCCGAGTAGGGAGGGGCCGAGTGTGGGACCGGGCAGTAACTCTTTATTTAGATTTTGGGATCCGATCTGGTAGCTGCAGTTAAATACTATGCGGTCTTTACCGTTGTGATGGACCTTGTGGTGGGGCACGTACCACGATTCAGTGGTCTGGTCAGCCTCTTTAATGTCCATCTTTGTGACGTGTCCCGCTGTGATGAGCTTCTCAATCTCAGCGCGGTATACACTCTCTTGGGCGGGGTTCTTGGCTAAGCGCCGCTCCGTGTTCAGCAGGTACCGTTCTGTGGCATCTGTCTTGGCGTGGAAAGTAGGCATTCCTTCTCGCCGCAGGAGTGGTGTGGCGTATCTCAACACGCCGTTGACCGGGACTCTCTTGGTCCCTGTCTCGAGGAGGTGAATGGCGTAAATGTCATCTTTAGAGCGAATGTCTTTCTTTCCGTTCTTAAAGGGCATTTGTTCCAAAGTCCATAGCCGCTCTACGTGTTGCAGGAGTGCGGTTTCTCCCTCTGTGACTCGGGAGTGGAGACATCTAGTGGCTGTACTTCGGTTGAGAGATTTGGCGAGCGGGCCTTGGAGAGTCCATCCCAAACGGGTCTCGACTGCTGCAGGACAGCCTCGGGGTCCGGTATGAACCCGGTCTATCGGGACAATGAGGTCTGCATGGTCGGAGCCTATCAACAGGGTCGGCATAGCATTGTCTATGAGCGGGATCGGTAACTTGCGCAGATGTGCATATTTCTCCATCAGCTTGGCGACGGGGTATGTGTACCGCGACAGTCCTATTTCTTGGCTGGTGAAAGCGTCTGTAATCTGGTACCGTCGCTCAGGCTGGCCGCTTGCTGCGATAGAGAATGAGACATTCTCGCCCTTTATCGTCTTCAAATCTCGTCTTATTGTCCGAATTGTCATTTGGGTTTCGCTTCCCCGCAGCCCTAGCTGGGCCGCAGCGGAGGCGAGCAGCAGGGTCTTCTCTGACCCGTCATCGAGGACGGCGTAAGTGTCCAGGACTTTATTCTGGTAGCTTAGTGTCACACGCACTACTTTTAGGAGTACTCGGGCTCCACTGCTGCTGGCGGGATCGATGTACATGACGCTCGCTTTGCGGCTGGATGGTGCGGGTGAAGGGCGCCGTCTGTTACTGTCGTGAAGTATGTCCAGATGGGCTCCATCGCACTTGGTGCACCTTTTCTTTAAGCGGCATTCGGCTGCCATGTGTGAGCGCGCACAGCGAAAACAGCGCTTGTTGGACTTTATCCATTGACCTGCTTCTTCCGCGTTCAGCTTGGGGAAGGAGTCACATTGCGCTAGCCAGTGTTCTTTCTCACAGTAGGGGCACACTATCTTCCACTTCTCCGTTCTGGAGGGGGTACTGTGGCTCCTGCTGCTCGGTACTGACTCCGATTGGTGCATCACAGTCACCGATCTTCTTCCATCGTTTAGTCGTCTGGTTCCTTCTCTGGAGCCAGGGGTGCTCCGTCCGAATGTATCTAGCCGTAGGCTGCTGACTTCTCTCGCCAGGAAGTCTGCTAGATCGAGGAGGTTCGGTTCGG
Organism: Notolepis coatsorum; assembly: GCF_963971535.1. Taxonomy (NCBI): domain Eukaryota; kingdom Metazoa; phylum Chordata; class Actinopteri; order Aulopiformes; family Paralepididae; genus Notolepis; species Notolepis coatsorum. The sequence continues at coordinate 147,122,428 of NC_140172.1, read as the reverse complement.
GGCCATTCGGGTCTCTGTGGTCCCTCTGCCGCCTAAAGCGCTCCTGACGAGCGGGCGGCAGCTTCTCCAGAATCCTTTCCACATTTGAGTTGGCGTAAAGTTCATGCCTCCCCTTCTCTCTTTGCGCTCCCAACATCCCTACCAGGGACTGCACTCTGATGGACAGGTCGTCCAGTGCTCGATTGTCTATTGCTGGGGGTAAGCGGTCGATGTGTCGGATCTCCTGGATCACGTAATCCCATATGCGCCCATACCTCTGGTCCAATGCTACCAGCGCTGCTGTGTATGGGGTGGTGGAAGTCGCGTAGGCGAGCGCTATATTATGTGCGCGGGGTACCTTTAAGTGCTTCAGTAGGATGGCGTATTTGTGGCGTTCATCCAATACATCCACCAACATGGTCTCCAGACACATGCGGAGTTCTGTATACTGGGCCCGGTTCTCTTGGGTGAAGTCGGGTACCATAGGCGTGCCAATGTATGACGCTGACTGTGGATACATCGGCGAGCGTTGGGGGAGAGGCCTCCTAGGCGAGTCTCCTCCCGCTCCTTGGTATGGGCTGGTACCGGCAGTGTACCATGGCCCGCTTGTCCAGGTGCTGTTCCTCGGTGCGGGTCGTGCGTCGTGCTCACCCGTGTATAGAGTCGGGGGTCTGTAGCGCAGCTCCGCGGGAGTATAGCCTGGGCTGTACCGGACCTCCTGGTCCGGTAGAGTACTGTGCTGTCTTCGGGCGTGGTTCTCCTCCTCTTCCTCTTCGTCTTCAGTTAGGTCATCCAGTGCTTGTAGTCTCTGGTTTAGACTCTCCACAGGATATGCTGCTCCTTCCCGGTTGCTAGGTCTCGCTTGGACCGGTGGGGGGAGGTGGTCTGTGGGGGGTATAGACCTCGTCTGTTGGTCAAGTTCAGGGTTGTTTACTCGGCTAGGGGATGCCGCCCTGGAGGTGTGTCTAGACGAGTTCCTGGAGCCTCTGGCGGAGGGAGAGGGTGTTGTCCGTCTGATCAGCTGTTCTATTAGTTGCGACTGCTGTCTGTCGCGCGCTGCGTCCCGTTGAGCACCGGCTCGTTCTCGGGCCACATTCTCTTCCATCTGAATGCGTCTTATTTCTAGACGTATCTGCTCGTGTTCGCTTCGCTGCTGGATCTGCAGTCGGTCGCGTTCAGCAGCGGCGTTCAGGCCTGCTGTAGGGTCCTCTCTGCCTCGCTGGGAGAAGGCGGTTGTATAGGGGAGCCTTCCCTCGGGGTACTCCTTGCGGAGCCTTGGAGCTCTATCTCCACGGTGCTCTCCCCGTCTTCTTCCGTGCCGAGTTCTCTCTCGGTAGCGTTGTATTCCTCCCGGGACTCATCGGGGACTACTTCTTCAGTACTGGCGGGGTGTGAAGTCATGTCTGGTTCCCACTGGTCCCCACCGTGAACTTGGTCAGTTACATTAGAGCCCGTAGGGGCCTCTATGGTCGGGGTAGTCTGGGCGTTGGGGTTAGACATACTTTTACTTTCTAGTTTTACCGCGTTTACTGTTAGTAGAAGACTAGGTTGTTGACTGACAGCGTAAGCCTCTAAGTACTGAGGGAGCCGTCGTTCGCGCTGCGGGCGTTGGTTAGGAGGATCGTTTCGTGGAGTGTTCATCATAGGCCATTTCAATATTAATAACACTATATTAATATTACACTGATTACCCTCCGGCTCGAAGGACCAATTGTAACTGAGGGGTACAATTCCCTGACTGTATTACTAGATATGATACTTACTACCACTACCTTTGTACTTAATATTCGGCCACCCAGTACACGGCATAAATATATTATCATAAACACTCTCACGTAGATGAAACGGATCCAACACAAATGTACGAAGTCGAAGTATGCGTTTATTACTACACAGCAATGGTGTGTAGAGCAAGCACTTAATCACTTAATTACATTTATGAATTGAAATAGTATGCACTTTTATGGCAAAGAGTATTCGTCGGTATATCAATAGAGAATGTCCAATCTCTGATGGCGCAGGTGGTAAATATACGACCTGGAATAGTTAAGGAATAACAGCAATGATACTTTAATGATTATATGACTGGATACACTAAGGGGGGGTTAATCCGGTCGCTTGTAAGCCGACAGGAGTATGAGGGGGGGGGGGGGTAGAATCCGGCTGCCTCGTCCGGCCAAGGGTATCCCAGGTGAACCCACTGTAGTGCCGTTCAATGCGCCGGCGATCCTTGGACCACAGATGAAAGCAGGTGGACTCTTTGTGGGCCGGCTCTCTCCGGTCCACGGGGGAGAGACGTGAAGCGACCTCGTCTTGCAGAGCGTCTCCTCACCTTGCGTCCTCTCCAGGGGGGGGGGGTTCCAACACACGGCAGTGTCGGGGGTCTTTATCCATGGAATAATCAAAGTATACAAAGCATAATCCGTGCCTGGGAAGGCAGGCTGTCGTCGGTAGAATAATCCGGTATACAGGTCCACTCGCTCGTCGGCTCTGGGGCTCCTCGGGTGCAGCTTCACATGGGGTCAACCACCCTGGGTAAGCAGCCAGTTCTCTGCCCGAAACGATGGGGTACTGACTACGGTAGTATTCTCACCGCACGAAGCACTATATATTAACAGACTATTATTAGCTTAATAGACTACGTCCAACTCGACGATATAGTGCCAAATATGACTATTCAAATATTAATATACACGATGTCTCAATACCGATGGTAGGCGAACTTGGCCTTACTCCCACACGTGGCGTCGCGGGGAGGCTTTACGTCTGTGACTCTATTGGAGGGTAAGAAACTGGACTGAAAAGGAAGTCCTACTTTAGTAGCGCAGTATATATACGCACTATGAACAAATAGTCCCATTAGTGGTGCGGTAGCCAGATTCCTACGCGGAACTAGGACTTGTTCGTACATGTGGAGCGGTACGTTTGAACTGGGTCTGAGGGGTATGGCAGCCTGGCACCAAGGTCTCGACCAATAGTAGAATGGAGACTATTATGGGATGTTCAGTAGGCTAGAATGGATATTCAATGCATATTGTACAAGGAATATACAAGGGATATCAGGGAATATTAGAGAATATACAAATACAATTAAATATATATATATAAATAAATATATATATTCGGTTTAATCTGGCCCTTCACAACATAATTAATCACATTTTAATCGCATAACCATTTTATGCCTGATATACTATATTCTATAATCATATTTCAAATTGCATGTGTCCGGATGGCAGAATTCAGTACTGTATCTACAAACCCTTCTGTTTAATCATCTTCCATCTATTAATTTGCTTAGATTTTTCAGGTCTGGTCCATTTTAGCATGGTGTTATTCACACATTTTTTATTGATATTCTCATTTGGTTCATTACAATTTACTCAAGCCTAGTAACAGACACAGTATTTCTGACACTGGGAATACATTCCCTGAGATCCATAGATGTCCCTAGAATCAGATACCAAGAACATGCAAATGGACCATATTATAAAAAAAGTCTGTAAATGTGTATTCTACGTTCTTATGGAATGAATGAGATAAAAAAATAAATTATAAAAAATAAAAATAAAATAAAAAACTTTTTTTAAATAAATTTTGAGTACATTTTCATAATGCGATAATTTGCTGTGTAATTAATTAATCTAATTAACGAGATAAACTGACCTAAAATAAAGAAAAGCAAATGGACTCCAACAATATTTTGACGTTGACTTTGGGAGACCATATTTATAGGGGCTGACGACGTGAGAGGAGAGTGAGGGGGGGGGAGGATTCGAGCTATAGGCCTTTTAATCTTCACACATTTATTTCAGTAGTTGCGGAGGCCGGAGGGGCTGCTACTTCAGCCCTGTGTCCTGACAGGTAATTATTTCAGTGCGAATCCCGAGCCCTCTCTCCAGCTGCTCTGGGACTGCCTTCCCAACCTCGCCTGCTAATCCAATCCACAGCACCACAGCAGCGCCTGGAGCCTGAAGCCCACCACATAGCCACAGGCTCAGGGGGGGCTGCTCAGGGGGGCTGCCGGACCAGTGCGTCACGAAACGGGGGCAGAACGCCGGTGGTGGAGAGAGAGTGTCGGCTTGTTCTGGAACTACGTTGACTGCAACATGTATATTGAGAAGAAAACATAGATGCTAACAGATTAAACTATTTATTTCCAACTATACTTTTTAAAGGTGCTATATAGATAACATTTGTATGTAGAGTAATCACATCCACTGAGCTTTTAAGAAAGTTGTGGAATAAAAGTATTGCTTTTCCCCCTAAATTATTATTGATTAATGCATTTATAATTCAAACAATTCTGGCGGGTCCAAAATTAATGTTGTTGTTTATATATGTATCACCTCCCTACTTCCCATTTCCCCAAGTGGAATGCACCTGATTGGATAAATGACATGCTGGTGCTCTAGTGCGACATCTAGTGGCTGAATGTTATCTATAGCACCTTTAAATATAATAAAGATAAATATAAATACTTTGTATAATTTAGTATAAGGCTATTCAGAGATTAGACTAAAGTTGTATTAAGTTGTTACTTTTGCTCACCAAAAGAGTTTGGCAAATGGTTTAGGTCTGGTAAACTTTTTTTGAGGGTACTTAGATTACACTTACAGTACATCATATTAATGACTATCGTACTAAACATGTGCTTTGAATTAGTACATATACTCTGTAGGGTATAGGGTTTAGCCATTGCGCTGATTCTCACTAGTATTGTAGTGATATTCAATCTTTATTCGTGCTCTTTATTTATACTCAACAGTGTCGTTGATAAGTGTCATAGTGAGTTAATTAATACAGAGACATCAGACAATCAGAAACAAATGTAATAATAAAAAAAAAACAGAGGTAACAGTTTAAAAACAATTCAAGTTCAAGTTCAAGTTTTGTTTTATTTGTCACATATAAGGTACATGTATATTACAGTGAAAGGCTTGGTTATGTATATGAGCCCCCTACCACTGTGCTTCATACAGTAAAAAAGTTAAAAAGTTAAAGAGTAAAGACCAAACACTATACTTTTGAATGAATGAATGAAGTTTATTTTACGGTCTTTGTTTACAGACAAATCAAACACACCCGTGTGGACTTGCAAAAAAAATATATAATTGAAAATCACAAATGTACATAATAAGGCAAGCTCACACACAAAATCCAAAATCAACGACCGAAAAAAAGGAATAAGCTGAGGCACATGCTTATTTTTGCCTATCCTTTACAAATTCTTAAAAATTAAATATATTTTAATATAAGAAAGAAAAACTTAAAATATTATTAAGATATAATAAAAAAAACAAATGTTTGATGTTTTACTCAAAACTGTACTCCTGAATTATTTGATCCTTCAGGGCCTTTTTAAATCTCCCCTGAGAAGTACACAACTTCAACCCGTCACTAAGACTATTCCACAATTTAACTCCCAAAATTGAAACACATCTAGCTTTTACATCAGTTCTTACCTTTTTTACATGTTTTAAGAATACACAACCCTCTTAAATGATACTTTCATTCTCTTGGTTGAAACTAAAGAGACATTGAATAGAACACTGGTAGGCTTTTACTCTTAGCACGAAAAATTATTTCCAAGGTTTTTATGTAAACCATATCTACACATTTTAATATGCAGGACTTTATGAATAATGGATTTGTCGATTCAAGGTAACTAGCTTTGTTTATTATTCTAATAGCTCTTTTCTGTAGTTTAATAATAGGATTTGTTTTATAAACATTCCCCCAGACCTCAACACAATATGACATGTACAGTATGGCACAACAAGTGAAAAATACAATGCAAACATTTCTGATTTAACAGCTCCCTTGTTTTGTACAGAATGCCAACAGATTTGGCTAATTTACCTTGATATATTGTATATGGCTTCCAACAGAGTTTGTAATCTAGATCTTCAATCTATAATCACACCTAAGAATTCTGTTTCATATACTCTTTCAATTTCGGTTCCATTTAAATTCAGTTTAATTTCACAGTCGGTAGGAACACCACCAAATACCATACATTTAATTTTGTTTTCATTAAGAGACAACTTATTCCTATCAAACCATTTCTTTAACTTGATCAATTCCCTTTCTACTGTTTTCAATCATTATTTTATGTCCTCCCCTGAACAAAGTAAATTAGTATCATCAGCAAACGTAACAATTTTCAAAATATTCGATACTGTAAAAATATCATTTAAATAGAGTATAAATAACTTGTGTCCCAATACGGAACCCTGTGGAACACCACAAGTTACTCTTCTAAGATGTGATTCTGTATTATTAATGTTTACATATTGAAACCTATTATTTAAATAACTTCTTAACCAATGATGAGTGACACCTCTTATTCTATACCGTTCCATTTTTTGTAAAAGCAGAGAATGATCAATTGTGTCAAATGCTTTACATACAATTGTTTTTCATTAATTGCTGTTGATATATTTTCCACAAAATCTATCACTGCTAAGGATGTTGATCTATTTGATTTGATTTGATTTGATTTATTGCTCCTAAAACCATATTGATGGTCACTCAATAATCCATATTTTTCAATAAAGCCATCAAGTCTATTTACAATTTTTTTTCGAGTATCTTTGTATCAAAATGCAAATGTATAAAATGCAAAAAAAAATAATATAAAATACAATTACATATTGTGTACCCTATATATAACGCATATATACAGTATACAGTACTTCCTGATGTATGACGAGTGGCCTTGGTGCTCCTGCTGTTTGCTGACGATGGTGTGATTTACGGTCTTGCCGGGTCACTGGGTGAATGTGCCGGGAGAGATCCCACATAAAAGGATTCAAGCTGTTTGAGAGTCCATCATGTCTCACATCCTCATAGCAACACGGATATATTGCCTAATAAACTGTGACTAGGTGTTAGGTTGCTGTTGTCGAACACACAGTTTCCCTTTTTCTAGGGCGGGGGGGGGGGGGGGGGGGGGGGGGGGTCTGTATGTCCAGGATAACGTATAATATAATTGGCACACAGACCCTCATCTGCAACTTTGTTTATTTTTCCTCATATTTTTATATTCAGAGCTAATTATTATTGTTTACACTGTTTATTAAAGATAGCTATTATGAAGATACTCGTAACTAGTTAGGCTGGAGCAAACCTGTTGGCCATTAACACACACAATTGCTCATAAATATTCAATAACCAGCTCAATGACAGCCGTCACAGGGCAGTTTCTAATTTGCTTCATGGAAAGACATTAAGTGTAAAAACACGCCTGTTATAAGAGCTTCTAGTGGCTCGTGCATCTTACTAACACGCCACTTGTATGGCCTTAAGCAAAGTGTTCCCAAAGTAGCCTCTCTAGATAGAAGACGGCCATGGGAGATATATTTACAGTATACAGAATCAGGTTCTGGGCATCCTGAAGGGAAGGGGGAGGCGGGGCTGTGGTCACGGTACGGAAATATCGACAATGTCTTCACCTTATAGTTATCTAGGGATGGTTGACTGCAATGCTGTGCTTCAACACTCAGGTTCCACACGAGTGCCGTCTCCGAGATGAGATGAGAGATGTCCCGTATATACGACTGCTCCTGGAACCAGGACCATTTCAGCAGGTTATAAAAAGAATCAGGAGATTGTAGCCTTTGATCGCATCCTCCTCCGCAAATGCTTTGGAATGGCTCTAAGGCTGACCAAGCTGTTATAAGATGAGTTAAGATAAGATAAGATAATGGTAATAGTAGAAAGACATAACTATAGGCAATATAATTAACTCTGAATATGAAAATATGAGAAAAAATAAACAGTGTAAACAAAAGGTGAAGATGAGGGTCTTTATGCCCTATTGGTTATATTATATGTTACAATAATAAAGATTTGAATCTGAATGTATACTATGAGTAAGAGTAAAAGTAAACAGTATACACAAGGTGCAGTAAACACAAGGTACCCTAACTGGCATGATATACGTCATACGCTGTGGTCCGTGCAGGTTTTGGTGGTTAAGAATCAGACACACTCTGAGTGGTCAGACGTTCCTAACAGTTCTCAAGTTGTGCAGCCGTTAGTTCTCCAGCTGCTGGCAGCAGTCCATGCTGATGGGTGTTGTCTACTTCCAAGGGCCTTTCCCTTTAAAATATCAGATTTCAGCCAATCCACCTGACCTCGGATCAGATCACGTCACAAGATATTATAATTACGACGGTTACCGGGAAGCATTATACCGTTGGTCTGAAGTAACCAATTGGAACCTTGAACTTTCCCAAACTAATGTTTTTACAACTCTCAATTGGAGGAAGGATAAATCTTCATTCATTCATTTATTTTGCATTTATTTTAAATTTGTTGGACCTTATGGTGTTCTTGTTTAGTTCTTGACTTATTGTGATGTTTCTTCTTGACTTGTTTAAAGAAGACGTGTCCGGCCCATGGGGACATTAACGTGTGTTGTCGGGCTTACAAATACATTGATTTGATTTGATAACCCACAATGTTAAATTACACTTTAAGTGCGGAAAAGGTAGAATTTTCTTTTTATGTAAAAGGGTATACACTGATTACAAGTAAAACCCTTTAAAAGAGTATCCATAGAATTGACCATCAGGTTCTAAGTAGATATATATATTATATATATATATATATATATATATATATATATATATATAATAAGTATACGCATTGGTAAGGTAGGCTAATCTCACCTAAAACTCCCCATCAGCCTTTGAAGCTATAGATGAGGAAGAAGGCACCTACTGCCTGAGTGGCACACTCTCTCGATGTTCCCTCTCGATGTTCCTCTCGATGTTCCCTCTCCATGTTCCCTCTCCATGTTCCCTCTCCATGTTCCCTCTCCATGTTCCCTCTCCATGTTCCCTCTCCATGTTCCCTCTCCATGTTCCCTCTCCATGTTCCCCTCTCGATGTTCCCTCTCGATGTTCCCTCTCCATGTTCCCACTCGATGTTCCCTTCTCGATGTTCCCTCTCGATGTTCCCCTCTCGATGTTCCCTCTCCATGTTCCCTCTCGATGTTCCCTCTCCATGTTCCCTCTCGAAGTTCCCACTCGATGTTCCCTCTCGATGTTCCCTCTCGATGTTCCCACTCCATGTTCCCTCTCGATGTTCCCACTCGATGTTCCCTCTCGATGTCCCTCTCGATGTTCCCTCTCGATGTTCCCTCTCGATGTTCCCTCTCGATGTTCCCTCTCGATGTTTCCCTCTCGATGTTCCCTCTCCATGTTCCCTCTCGATGTTCCCTCTCGATGTTCCCCTCTCGATGTTCCCTCTCGATGTCCCTCTCGATGTTCCCTCTCGATGTTCCCACTCGATGTTCCACTCGATGTTCCCACTCGATGTTCCCTCTCGATGTTCCCTCTCGATGTTCCCTCTCGATGTTCCCTCGTCCCCTCCCAATGTTAGTCGTTATGCCAATTCCCAATCCCCTTCCTGGTCGTTGTGCACTCTACCCCCCCTACCGTCGGTCTGGGAGGGCGGAGGACTATCACATGCTTCCTCCGACACATGTGTAGCCAGCCCACCGCTTCTTTTCACCTGGCAGCGCGGACTCTCGCTGGGGGAGTGTAACGTGTGGAAGGTCACACTACCTCCCCCAGATCCTTCCCTCGCTGTGCAGGTGCCCCCGACCGAACTGTAGGAGTCGCTGTTTACAACGACCAGGACCCCACCCTCACCGGCTTTCCCACCCGCTGACACTGCCCAATTGTGTCAGTATGGGACGGCCGACCAAGCCGGAGGTACCGCAGCTGGATCTGTCCCACTGTCTCTGCGGTGGTAGACAGACGCTTAGGTCCGCTGCGCTACCCATACGCCCTCGATGTTCACTCTTGATGTTCCCTCGTTCCCTCGCGGTGTTCCCTCGTTGCCTCCTGATGTTCACTCTTGATGTTCCCTTGTTCCCTCACGGTGTTCCCTCGTTGCCTCCTGATGTTTCCCTCTTGATGTTCCCTCGCGATGTTTTCCCTCGCGGTGTTCCCTCTTGATGTTTCCCTCTTAATGTTCCCTCGCGGTGTTCCCTCTCGATGTTCCCCCGTTGCCTCGCGATGTTCCCTCAGCGATTGCGAAGAATCAGAGGTGCCGGTTCTCTTCCAGGCTGTACCTCCTGTAGCTCGTGGGGCCGAGGGAACGCGCTGTACCTCCTGAGGGAACGCGCTCCTGACATTCTGCTGCGTCCCGTCTCTCCATCAGTCGATGTTTCTTGGGTTCTTGAGCTCCAGGTTGCGACGTCCACTGCAGGCCGACCGTCTGTCCGGTTAGCGGTCAGCAGGACCCGGCTCTCTAGCTTCCTGTTTCTGGACCGGCTCAGCTCTGCTCCTCCCCTTCTAGAACACTCAAGAGGTCCCCAGTTCTTCTGGTTTTCTACAAACCATCAATACAACGCACGAGTCACAGCGTGTCGCCTATACAGTCGGACAGATGTTTCCTGTTAAGCGTTGGATTTCACAGTCCTAGGCTGCTGGGCTTTTTCTTCATACAGCCATACAGCGCTTACTACTTTGGTTCCTTCATAGTCACATTTAGAACCACAGTGATTTAGTCATTTATAGTTTAAGCACTTTTTAATTATAGTTTCAGCACTTTTCAATAGACAAGGTTATGCTTTTCCATGTTTACCATATGTATGGATCTTCCAGAGGCAGATGACCTTTATACCTCAATCACACGAAACTCTGGAGATGCTTTCGATGCAGACGAAGGCTCCGCAGATGTTTCTTCCACCTCACTTCAATACTGACCTGGAACTCTGGACCCTATCACACTCGCTCTGGTGATTGTCTTAAGGTCCCCAAAGTGTGCACTGAATTAGGGAAATCTGCTTTTAGCTTCTGTGCCCCCGACACGTGGAATGTTTTGCAAAGCACCTTAAAACTCAATACTTTAGTATCCATCGGTCAGTTTAAATCTATAATGACCAACCTTTTCACCTCAGTCTGTAACAGTTTTGATTGATTTTTACTTGTTTAACTGATCGAGCTTTCAGTTTCTATTGTTTTTGTATTATGAATTGTTCCTCTCGACGTCATTGATTTCGAGATTAAATAAAGATTGAATGAATGAATGAATGAATGAATGAATGAATGAATGAATGAATGAATGAATGAATGAATGAATGAATGTCTCTGGTCTAGTGCTGCAGGCATCACCTCTGGGGCCTGGTGGCTGTCTCTAGTGCTGCAGGCATCACCTCTGGGGCCTGGTGGCTGTCTCTGGTGCTGCAGCATCACCTCTGGGGCCTGGTGGCTGTCTCTAGTGCTGCAGGCGTCACCTCTGGGGCCTGGTGGCTGTCTTTAGTGCCTGCAGGCATCACCTCTGGGGCCTGGTGGCTGTCTCTAGTGCTGCAGGCGTCACCTCTGGGGCCTGGTGGCTGTCTCTAGTGCTGCAGGCGTCACCTCTGGGGCCTGGTGGCTGTCTCTAGTGCTGCAGGCGTCACCTCTGGGGCCTGGTGGCTGTCTCTGGTGCTGCAGGCATCACCTCTGAGGCCTGGTGGCTGTCTCTAGTGCTGCAGGCATCACCTCTGGGGCCTGGTGGCTGTCTCTAGTGCTGCAGGCATCACCTCTGGGGGCCTGGTGGCTGTCTCTAGTGTTGCAGGCATCACCTCTGGGGCCTGGTGGCTGTCTCTAGTGCTGCATGCGTCACCTCTGAGGCCTGGTGGCTGTCTCTAGTGCTGCAGGCATCACCTCTGGGGCCTGGTGGCTGTCTCTAGTGCTGCAGGCATCACCTCTGAGGCCTGGTGGCTGTCTCTAGTGCTGCAGGCGTCACCTCTGAGGCCTGGTGGCTGTCTCTAGTGCTGCAGGCGTCACCTCTGGGGCCTGGTGGCTGTCTCTAGTGCTGCAGGCGTCACCTCTGGGGCCTGGTGGCTGTCTCTAGTTGCTGCAGACGTCACCTCTGGGGCCTGGTGGCTGTCTCTAGTGCTGCAGGCGTCACCTCTGGGGCCTGGTGGCTGTCTCTGGTGCTGCAGGCGTCACCTCTGGGGCCTGGTGGCTGTCTCTAGTGCTGCAGGCATCACCTCTGGGGCCTGGTGGCTGTCTCTGGTGCTGCAGGCATCACCTCTGGGGCCTAGTGGCTGTCTCTGGTGCTGCAGGCGTCACCTCTGGGGCCTGGTGGCTGTCTCTAGTGCTGCAGGCGTCACCTCTGGGGCCTGGTGGCTGTCTCTAGTGCTGCAGCATCACCTCTGGGGCCTGGTGGCTGTCTCTGGTGCTGCAGGCATCATCTCTGAGACAGTGACCAGGTTCTGGAACACCCTGTCTAGAGGTTCTGGAACATTCTGTCTAGAGGTTCTGGAACAGCCTGTCTAGAGGTTCTGTAACACCCTGTCTATAGGTTATGGAACACCCTGTCTAGAGGTTCTAGAACAGTCTGTATAGAGGTTCTGGAACACCCTGTCTAGAGGTTCTAGAACACCCTGTCTAGATGTTCTGGAACACAGTGTCTAGATGTTCTGGAACACCCTGTCTAGAGGTTCTGGAACACCCTGTCTAGAGGTTCTTGAACAGCCTGTCTAGATGTTCTGGAACACCCTGTCTAGAGGTTCTGGAACACCATGTCTAGAGGTTCTAGAACAGTTTGTCTAGAGGTTCTGGAACACCCTGTCTAGAGGTTCTGGAACAGCCTGTCTAGAGGTTCTGGAACACCCTGTCTAGAGGTTCTGGAACACCATGTCTAGAGGTTCTAGAACAGTCTGTCTAGAGGTTCTGGAACACCCTGTCTATAGGTTCTGGAACACCAGGTCTAGAGGTTCTAGAACAGTCGGTCTAGAGGTTCTGGAACACCCTGTCTAGATGTTCTAGAACAGCCTATCTAGATGTTCTGGAACACCATGTCTAGAGGTTCTAGAACAGCCTGTCTAGAGGTTCTGGAACACCCTGTCTAGAGGTTCTGGAACATCCTGTCTAGAGCTTCTAGAACAGCCTGTCTAGAGGTTCTGGAACAGCCTGTCTAGAGGTTCTGGAACACCCTGTCTAGAGGTTCTGGAACACCCTGTCTAGAGGTTCTGGAACACCCTGTCTAGAGGTTCTGTTCTTAACATGCTTATACACTATACGCAAGACACTTTCTGTAAACAATTGACTATTAACTACTTATTGTTACCTTATTCTTTATTCTTGTATTCATTGTTGTTTCTTATTGTGCACTGTTGAGTCTGAGCTCGAAACACAAACATGTCATCACCTGCAGTGCCCCTGTATTGTTGTGTATTTGACAATATAGAACTTGAACTTGAACTGTCTCTCACGCACGCCACACACACACACACACACACACACACACACACACACACACACACACACACACACACACACACACACACACACACACACACACACACACACACATATATACACACACACACACAATCAAATCAATTCAATTCGATTCAAAAGGCTTTATTGGCATGAAATACCAAAGTACTTATTGCCAGAGCAAGTTTAACATACAGATACTAACGTATACAAGTAATCCACAATATGAAAACATTACTAATAACAACAAAAAACAATCAACAAAAACTCAGTCAATTACACAAATAATCATTAAATCAGGTAATAATTGTACAGATGTAGCTCAGAAACATTAATACAGAGGTTCTTCTCTTAGTGTTTGACAACAAGCAACATATTTTGTAGCTAATACTGAACACTGACTTTTCTCCACACATAGATACAACAGCTTTTAAGGAGCTTTTGTTCACACACACACACACACACTCTCTCTCTCTCTCTCTCTCTCTCTCTCCCTCTCTCTCTCTCTCTCTCTCTCTCTCTCCCTCTCTCTCTCTCTCTCTCTCCCTCCTCTCTCTCTCTCTCTCTCCCTCCTCCCTCCCTCCCTCCCTCCCTCCCTCCCTCTCTATCTCTCTCTCCCTCTCTCTCCCTCTCTCTCCCTCCCTCCCTCTCTCTCTGAGTGAACATGGCTTCCCTGGTATATATATTCCTCTGACTTCACTTCTGTCAAATCCAATATCCCTTTGATTCTCCTTCCTGGTTCTGTGAGGAGATTCAATATGTGTCAAACATTGACGAGAGAGAGAGAGAGAGAGAGAGAGAGAGAGAGAGAGAGAGAGAGAGAGAGAGAAGAGAGAGAGAGAGAGAGAGAGAGAGAGAGAGAGAGAGAGAGAGAGAGAGAGAGAGAGAGAGAGAGAGAGAGAGAGAGAGAGAGAGAGAGAGAGAGAGAGAGAGAGAGAGAGAGAGAGAGAGAGAGGAAAAAAAAGACGTCCCTTTGTGTCTTCTCACCTCCGGACGGTACGGTACACACTGTCTCATTCTCACAGGACATGTAGGGCAAAGTGGAAACCCTGGAGAATGTCTCAAATGTCCTCCACGGTTACAGCCTCCAGGGGAAACTAGCCTTGCGATCGTTATGCAACGAGACAGCCTGCATGCCCCCCCTGTTCAGCCAGACCTGCCTGCCGCTGGCTTCCTCACACCGCACGTGTTCCTCTAGCCGGTTGATTATATAGCCTCTATACCCATCTAACTTAACTTCACGTTTCAAGTTCAAGTTTGTTTATTATTATTAGTCACAACAAAATACAGAATACTTTATGATGAAATGCTTGTTTCCGTATGAGCCCCTGAAAGTGTGCTACTTACTGTACAGTACAAAGTAAGTAAGTAAGTAAGTAAGTAAGTAAGTAAGTAAGTAAGTAAGTAAGTAAGTGATGAGTGAGTGAGTGAGTGAGTGAGTGAGTGAGTGAGTGAGTGAGTGAGTGAGTGAGTGAGTGAGTGAGTGAGTGAGTGAGTGAGTGAGTGAGTGAGTGAGTGAGTGAGTGAGTGAGTGAGTGAGTGAGTGAGTGAGTGAGTAAGTAAGTAAGTAAGTAAGTAAGTAAGTAAGTAAGTAAGTAAGTAAGTAAGTAAGTAAGTAAGTAAAAAAAAGCTAAAAGTAATAAGAAGTAAGTAAAAAGTAAGTAAAGTCAATATACAATACAGAGTAAAATTTGTAACAGTGAGGTACAATGCAGAAATGAGATGAGGTACAACACTTAGGGTAGGGTGCAAATGGGGTATGAATGCAGTGCAAATATCTTTAATAGATACATATAAAGTGTGTTAAAGTTAAATTAAACCCCTAAGCTAGTTTGGTGGTAGTATTAGTATTTAGTTAGCATTTGTAAATGTGTATAGTAATGTAGTAAATTAGTCAATACACATGCTGTCCTGCTGTTATTCATATAATCTGTTAGACTAATATCTGTGGACATTATGTAAAGGTCGCTCCTTTCTGTATCTTGAACGTTCTGCATTTGTATACATTGCTGTGTGATTGTTGATGTGTTGCTCTTATCTTATCTTATCTTATCTTATCTTATCTTATCTTATCCACTCTACATATGGAACGTTTGACACTGACAATTCAGACAAAACGTTGACTTGGCACGACAGTAAAACTTTTATATAACAGTTTTTGCTATTTGTTTGCAGATTGTGCCTTGGTCAGCAGTCAGCTTATTTGTTTTGTTAGTTTATTTGATATGCGATGCACTTTTAAAAAAATAGGCCAAATTTCCCTCGGGATGAATGAAGTATTTCTATTCTATTCTAATTTAACATAGTTACAAGCCGTACTTCCATCTCACGTCACTTATAATGATGGATGCTGTCTCGATTCTTTCTATAGAAACAAGAAACCTGTCCATCCAGTTTGGCAGGATGCATGACTGTGTGCCACATTACGGCTGATTGTCTACAGTATGCCTCGCTACTGTGTGAACCTGATCTTGTGCCTTCATAATTTTTGTTGTGATGATGATTGATGATATACTAACCTACACTGTAGCACTCAACACTGTTTGATGAACATTGTTACTCAGCTGATAGATTTATACCCTCCCTGATGACTGGTCGTACAGAACTTGTAAGTCGCTTTGGATAAAAGCGTCAGCTAAATAAATGACTAAATGTAAATTGTCCCAAATCAGATGCAAATAGTGAAAATGTAAACGGATAAACGGTTACAGTGTGTAAAAACTACCAGCACGGAACAAAACCCTAATTAATTCCATAACCCTTTCACTGCCACACTACAGAAGGTTAACCCTTTCACCACCACACTACAGACGGTTAACCGTCTGCAGTGTGGTGGTGAAAGGGTTAACCCTTTGTCGTGTGGTAGTGAAAGGGTTAACCTTCTGTATCGTCACAGTGAAAGGGTTAACCCTTTGGTAGTGTGGTAGTGAAAGGGTTAACTGCTGGACTTGAACCAGCAGTCTCTGCAGCTGGAGGCCTGTGTGTTAACCATTACACTACCACCCCATGTTGAATATAACTTAAGAGGGAGAGGGAATCTTAAACAACCAATGGTACACACTACGCTGAAAAGCATGTGCATATCTGTGTGTGGAGTGAAGTTGTGGAATATTTGAAGTTGTGGAATATTTTACCTGAATACATCAACTGAGTAAACATATGGCACAATTTAAAAAGCAGCTTAAAAAATACACATTAGAGAATACAGAAATGAGTAATGAGGATAAACAAAGTAATGCTATATTGTGTTATGTAGTTCTGTACTGTATTCACTGCTGTCATGTGAATCAAGTTTTTTTTCTTTTCGTACTATAAGTAAAAGTATATTCTATATTGTATTATACTAAATTATGTTATAACTAGTCAAATTAATGGAAGAACAAATGTAAATGTAAGGGGGTAGGGATCAATAAGCTTAGCTTCCCTCTACTCCTTTTTTGGACATGTATGCTAACTAAATACATTGCTCTTGGCTTTTTGTTTATAATTCCTTTTTTCTAATGTTTTTTTAATTGTTTTTACATTTTCTTTTTTAAATGTTGTTGTTATGATTGTTCTGTTTGACGGAGCTAGATACCGGGATTTGTTTGGAGGAATATGAAGAATACATGTTCAAAAATTAACTTTTTCATTCATCCATTCATTCTGTGTCTCAGTTTAGAACTGAATGTAGATGTTCCAACTTCCTTCCTTGTTACACCAGTCTAGGTAGAGATGACAACATGATCTCTGTTCTCATGACATACATGCTCGTGCCATGATGCCTGACGGTACTGTACTGTACTGTACAGTATGTGTTTATGTGTTTTAGGTGTGTTATCATGACCTTATAGCTAGTGTATGTATGTGATGTGCGTTTAGGGGATTCCCACATGATAACCTCCTTGAGGGATTTCTGGGAACTCCCCTCATCGTAAAGCACGCTTTAAAATATAAGTAACATACAATCCACATTCCTAGAATAACATTTCCGGTATGTTATTCTGTGCACTGTATGCGTTGTATACAATTTATAATAAAATATAAAATAAAATAAAATAAAATAAAATAAAAATAAAAAATCTCGGCTCGGGTATTTTCTCAATCTTTCTCAATCAATCGCACCTTTTGAATGCAAGAGGACATATCATACAGGTTCGCTGATCAGAGCCTCCGGGAATCAACCCTGTTTACAACATGGATATAAAAAGAAGCAGTGAAGCTAGACCAGCACTCTCAGGTTCAAGTATTTAATGGCAGCCTGAAACAAACATGTTTCGGAATTACATATTCCTTCGTCAGTGTTATAGCTAGGACAACATGGATATACCATATAGTGAACCCATTGTCATTGATATATATATAATAATAATAATAATAATAATAATAATAATAATAATAATAATAATAATAATAATAATAATAATAATAATAATAATAATAATAATAACTTAGGTTTTATATAGCGCCTTTCATAAGACCCAAGGTCGCTTTACATAGGGGGAAAAACGAACACAAATAACAAACATGGTGGATAGACACAACATTAAAAGTGGGAAATTAGGGGTTAAAGGCCAAGTTGAAGAGGTGGGTTTTGAGGAGTTTTTTTTAATGAGTCCAGAGTTGGGACGTTGCAGAGTTCTGCGGGGAGGGAGTTCCAGAGAGTGGGAGCTGCCACGCTGAAAGCCCTGTGCCCAAGGTTCGCAGTCTGGTTCAGGGGGAATGAAGAGCTGACCAGTGTCCGAGGATCGCAGGGACCGTGACTGAGTGTGGGGGTGGAGGAGGTCAGTGAGGTACTGAGGTGCCAGAGCGTGAAGGGATTTGTAGGTGAGCGGGAGGGTTTTGTAGTGCTGCAGGATTTGATGGGGAGCCAGTGAAGGTGGATGAGGGTGGGGGTGATGTTCTGCCAGGGTTTGGTGCGGGTGAGAACCCTGGCAGCTGAGTTTTGAACATATTGGAGCCTGTCCAGGGTTTTGCTTGGAACCCCCGGACAGGACCCCGTTGCAGTAGTCCAGGCGGGAGGTGACGAAGGCGTGGATGAGGGTCTCAGCTGTGGAGTCCAAAAGTGATGGTCGGAGTCTGGAGATGTTTCTGAGGTGATAGAAGGCGGATTTGGTGACGGAACTGACATGGGCTTGATAGGAAAGGGTGGAGTCCAGGATGACACCCATATCTAAGCATTCAAAACAGTTATGAATTAATTTCCATCATTGTCAATTTGAGTACGCCCGCCCCCTTTCATATCTCATGACTAGGCTACTGACTGTCAGCTCTCATTGGTAGACTAGTGACTTGGCTACTGTCTGTCAGCTGTCCTCGGTAGACTAGTGACTTGGCTACTGTCTGTCAGCTGTCCTCGGTAGACTAGTGACTTGGCTACTGTCTGTCAGCTGTCCTCGGTAGACTAGTGACTAGGCTACTGTCTGTCAGCTGTCCTCGGTAGACTAGTGACTTGGCTACTGTCTGTCAGCTGTCCTCGGTAGACTAGTGACTAGGCTACTGTCTGTCAGCTGTCCTCGGTAGACTAGTGACTTGGCTACTGTCTGTCAGCTGTCCTCGGTAGACTAGTGACTTGGCTACTGTCTGTCAGCTGTCCTCGGTAGACTAGTGACTTGGCTACTGTCTGTCAGCTGTCCTCGGTAGACTAGTGACTTGGCTACTGTCTGTCAGCTGTCCTCGGTAGACTAGTGACTAGGCTACTGTCTGTCAGCTGTCCTCGGTAGACTAGTGACTAGGCTACTGACTGTCAGCTCTCATTGGTGGGTCCTACTAATCACCCAAAGTACCAGAAAATACCCTAAAGTACCCCAAAATACCCCAAAGTATACCCCAAATTTTGGGGTATACTTTGGGGTACTTTGGGGTACTTTGGGGTATTTTCTGGTATTTTGGGGTATACTTTGGGGTATTTTGGGGTACTTTGGGGTATTTTGGGGTATTTCGGGGTATTTTGGGGTATTTCGGGGTATTTTGGGGTATTTCGGGTATTCTGGGGGTATTTTGGGGTATTTTATGGTACTTTGGGGTATTTTGGAGTACTTTGGGGTATTTTCTGGTATACTTTGGGGTATACTTTGGGTATTTTAGGGTATTTTGGGGTATTTTGGGGTATGTTCTGGTATTTTCTGGTAGTTTGGGGTATACTTAGGGGTATTTAGGGTATTTTGGGTACTTTGGGGTATTTTGGGGTATTTTCTGGTACTTTGGGGTATTCTGGGGTATACTTTGGGGTATTTTGGGGTACTTTGGGGTATTTTAGGGTATTTTGGGGTATGTTCTGGTATTTTCTGGTACTTTGGGTATACTTTGGGGTATTTTAGGGTATTTTGGGGTACTTTGGGGGTATTTTGGGGTATTTTCTGGTACTTTGGGGTATTCTGGGGTATACTTTGGGGTATTTTGGGTACTTTGGGGTATTTTAGGGTACTTTGGGGTATTTTGGGGTATTTTCTGGTATTTTCTGGTACTTTGGGGTATACTTTGGGGTATTTTAGGGTATTTTGGGGTATGGGGTATTTTGGGGTATCTTCTGGTACTTTGGGGTATTTTGGGGTAACTTGTTTGGGGTTGGGGATCTTGGGTATTTTGGGGTATACTTTGGGGTATTTTGGGGTATACTTTGGGGTACTTTGGGGTACTTGACTTTGGGTATGGTTTTGGGGTATTTTCTGGTATTTCTGGTACTTTGGGGTATACTTTGGGGTATTTATGGTATTTTGGGGTACTTTGGGTATTTTATGGTACTTTGGGGTATACTTTGAGGTATTTTAGGGTATTTTCTCGTATTTTCTGTATTTTCTGGTACTTTGGGGTATACTTTGGGGTATTTTAGGGTATTCTGGGGTATTTTGGGGTACTTTGGGGGTATTTTGGGGTATTTTAGGGTACTTTGGGGTATTTGGGTATTTTCTGTACTTTGGGGTATTTTGGGGTACTTTGGGGTATTTTAGGTACTTTGGGGGTATTTTGTGGGTATTTTTTGGTATTTTCTGGTACTTTGGGGTATACTTTGGGGGTATTTTAGGGTATTTTGGGTATTTTGGGGTACTTTGGGGTATTTTGCGGGTATTTTGGGGTATTTTAGGGTACTTTGGGGTATTTTGGGTATTTTCTGTTACGTTGGGTATATTGGGGTATACTTTGTGGTATTTGGGGTACTTTGGGGTATTTTGGGGTATACTTTGGGTATTTTGGGGTATTTAAGGGTACTTTGGGGTATTTTGGGGTATACTTTGGGTATTTTGGGGTATACTTTGGGGTATTTTGGGGTACTTTGGGGTATTTTGGGGTACTTGGGGTATTTTGGGGTATTTTCTGTATTTTGGGTATACTTTGGGGTATTTTGGGGTATTTTGGGGTATTTTAGGTACTTTGGGGTACTTTGGGTATTTTAGGGTACTTTGGGGTACTTTGGGGTACTTTGGGTATACTTTGGGTATACTTTGGGGTATTTTGGGGTACTTTAGGTATTTTCTGGTACTTTGGGTGATTAGTAGGACCCTCATTGGTAGACCAGTGACTAGGCTACTGTCTGTCAGCTCTCATTTGTAGACTAGTGACTTGTCAACACAATTGTGCTTTCCTCTTCCCCACAGACAGTGGTCCCTGTGTATGTTGTGCTTGGATACCAGTGATTCTAATGAATGGTCACAGGTGGTCTCTGCATTATTTGTGAAATAGAAGAAGAAATGTGTGGCCGCCGCCGCCGCCTGGTGGAGATTTGCGCTCTACTGAGCGCTCCTTTCTAGGTGTCTGTATCTGCTTTGCCATACGAGCGTTCATGATCTCTCGCTCGCTCGCCACGCACACACACACACACACACACACACACACACACACACACACACACACACACACACACACACACACACACACACACACACACACACACACACAACACACACACACACTGTACCTCAGCAGCAGCGGCAGCAGCAGCGGCAGTAAGCGGAGCTGGGAGGACGGACCCACCTGGTTCCTGTGTGTTCTCAGAGAGAGCTTACTTTTAGGGCGAGCCCTTTTCCCACTTAGTCCAAACAAAAGGGCCTCGCCGTCGGTCCTTTAGATAAACACACTTTCCTGAGAAAACACGGACACGGTTACACTTTAACCTGCCCTCCTCCTCGAGGACCACCGCGTCCTCCCTCCCCGGACACGGACCCCGGGTCAGCCGCCTGGGCCGCCCCTCTCAGGCTCGGGCCCCGCCGTAGGAGCCAATGTGCTGGATGAGAAGCACCGTTGCGTTGGCCTGGGAGACATGGGGCCTTTCAGAAGCGCCCCCCCCCCCCCCATCACCACCCCACTCTCCCCCCTCGCCTCTCTCTCCTCTCCTCCCTCCCTCCCTCCCTCCCTCCCTCCCTCCCTCCCTCCCTCCCTCCCTCCCTCCCTCCCTCCCTCCTTCATCCTCCAGTACAGTCAGACCACTGTCTCTCCTGGGTCTGGCCTGCTGGAGTGACACTCCCCTCAATCTCTAGCAAGCAATAGTCCCCTGGAGCTAACCAGCTGCCTTCAGGCTCGTGGGAGGGGGAAGGGGGGGGGGGGGGGGGGGGGGGCGGGGGGGGGTCAGAGCAGGGGCTACAGTCAAAGTTCGGACAGCTAAGCCGAGGTCACAGCCCGTTCAGCGCAGAGAGACGTTCACAGCCCGGCCAAGTTCAATCCGTACAAATATAGACCCCCCCCCCCCCCAACACCCCCCCCACCAACCCGTCAGCTAGATATAGATTTCAACTTGACAAACGAAAACAAACGTACAAACAAGCCTTTGAAAAAACGGGGGACGTGTTTGTGAATTCCCTGTTTCCAGCCAGTGGTTAATCTTCTCACGGCGGTCACTGCGACAGGAAACCTCCTGCGGTCCTCCGAGCCGTTCCCACGGCGACGCAGCGGACACTCCGACCGAGAACACAGCCGAGATCAGGGGCTCGAGAGCGCGATGTCAGCCGACGCCACGGAGGACGCTGTCCGCACGCGTTCCCTCAGGCGGTCCCTCAGGCGGTCACGCAGGCGGTCACGCAGGCGGTCACGGGCAATTTTAAGCGCGACCCGCCCGGAGATCGGTGAACGGCGTCCGTGGTTTCAGTTTTAGCCCAAACCCCAAACGGCCAATAGAGAAGCTCGGTTCAGATTCAGCCACTTGATTCGCCCCCCGGCGTCCTCCAATCAGGAGAGAAAACCCTGTGGTGCGGAAACATGCTCGCTAAAAGAGGAGGAGCCAGAAGATACTATCAGCCTGTACTGTACTACCTGTACTACCTGTACTACCTGTACTACCTGTACTGTACTACCTGTACTACCTGTACTACCTGTACTACCTGTACTGTACTACCTGTACTGTACTGCCTGTACTACCTGTACTACCTGTACTGTACTACCTGTACTACCTGTACTACCTGTACTACCTGTACTGTACTGCCTGTACTACCTGTACTATACTGCCTGTACTACCTGTACTACCTGTACTGTACTACCTGTACTACCTGTACTATACTGCCTGTACTACCTGTACTACCTGTACTGTACTACCTGTACTACCTGTACTACCTGTACTGTACTACCTGTACTGTACTACCTGTACTACCTGTACTACCTGTACTGTACTACCTGTACTGTACTGCCTGTACTACCTGTACTGTACTACCTGTACTACCTGTACTACCTGTACTGTACTACCTGTACTGTACTACCTGTACTACCTGTACTGTACTACCTGTACTGTACTACCTGTACTACCTGTACTGCCTGTACTACCTGTACTGTACTACCTGTACTGTACTACCTGTACTGTACTACCTGTACTACCTGTACTACCTGTACTGCCTGTACTACCTGTACTACCTGTACTACCTGTACTACCTGTACTACCTGTACTACCTGTACTGTACTACCTGTACTGTACTACCTGTACTACCTGTACTGTACTACCTGTACTACCTGTACTGCCTGTACTACCTGTACTGCCTGTACTACCTGTACTACCTGTACTGCCTGTACTACCTGTACTGCCTGTACTACCTGTACTACCTGTACTACCTGTACTACCTGTACTGTACTGCCTGTACTACCTGTACTACCTGTACTACCTGTACTGTACTACCTGTACTACCTGTACTACCTATACTGTACTACCTGTACTACCTGTACTGTACTACCTGTACTGTACTACCTGTACTGTACTACCTGTACTACCTGTACTGTACTACCTGTACTACCTCTACTGTACTACCTGTACTGTACTATCTGTACTGTACTACCTGTACTACCTGTACTGTACTACCTGTACTGTACTGCCTGTACTACCTGTACTACCTCTACTGTACTACCTGTACTACCTGTACTGTACTACCTGTACTACCTCTACTGTACTACCTGTACTACCTGTACTGTACTACCTGTACTACCTGTACTGTACTGCCTGTACTACCTGTACTACCTCTACTGTACTACCTGTACTACCTGTACTACCTCTACTGTACTACCTGTACTACCTCTACTGTACTACCTGTACTACCTCTACTGTACTACCTGTACTACCTGTACTGTACTGCCTGTACTACCTGTACTACCTCTACTGTACTACCTGTACTGTACTGCATGTACTACCTGTACTACCTCTACTGTACTACCTGTACTACCTCTACTGTACTACCTGTACTACCTGTACTGTACTACCTGTACTACCTGTACTACCTCTACTGTACTACCTGTACTACCTGTACTACCTCTACTGTACTACCTGTACTACCTCTACTGTACTACCTGTACTACCTGTACTACCTCTACTGTACTACCTGTACTACCTCTACTGTACTACCTGTACTACATGTACTGTACTACCTGTACTACCTGTACTACCTCTACTGTACTACCTGTACTACCTGTACTACCTCTACTGTACTACCTGTACTACCTGTACTACCTCTACTGTACTACCTGTACTGTACTATCTGTACTGTACTACCTGTACTACCTGTACTGTACTACCTGTACTACCTGTACTACCTGTACTGTACTACCTGTACTACCTGTACTGTACTACCTGTACTACCTGTACTACCTCTACTGTACTACCTGTACTACCTCTACTGTACTACCTGTACTACCTGTACTGTACTACCTGTACTACCTGTACTACCTCTACTGTACTACCTGTACTACCTGTACTGTACTGCCTGTACTACCTGTACTACCTCTACTGTACTACCTGTACTACCTGTACTGTACTGCCTGTACTGTACTACACTACCTGTACTGCCTGTACTGTAATACCTGTACTGTACTACCTGTACTACCTGTACTACCTGTACTACCTGTACTGTACTACCTGTACTACCTGTACTACCTGTACTGTACTACCTGTACTACCTGTACTACCTGTACTGTACTACCTGTACTACCTGTACTGTACTGCCTGTACTGTACTGCCTGTACTACCTGTACTACCTGTACTACCTGTACTACCTGTACTACCTGTACTAGCTGTATTACCTGTACTGTACTACCTGTACTACCTGTACTACCTGTACTGTACTACCTGTACTACCTGTACTGTACTACCTGTACTACCTGTACTACCTGTACTGTACTACCTGTACTACCTGTACTGTACTACCTGTACTACCTGTACTGTACTACCTGTACTGTACTGCCTGTACTACCTGTACTACCTGTACTACCTGTACTGTACTACCTGTACTACAAGTTTATTTGGATCCCCATTAGCCACAGCAGTGCTGGGGCTATTCTTCCTGGGGTCCATAACACATAAAATACAGTTACAGACTTATACACTCACAACATTTACATGTCATACAAACAATTAAAACAACAATAAAAACCCTAATCAAATTCATAATACAATACAACAATATATACGCCTTATGAATTCATAATACAATACAATAATACCTACTCATAATTAATTCATAATACAATACAGCATAATATACTATTTAGCTTTTACATACATTATCTATGTTCATATCAGCCAATTATACAATATTTTAATAATATATCCCTATCAGACACATGCCCTTTCATCCATATATACCTATCTCTTTATCAGACACATACATTTTCATTTACGTACACACTATCTATTAGGGAATGTCAATTTCTTTGGTTGAAAATGTTGTTTTACCACGATTTTGAAACGACATTTACTATTCTCCTGCTTAACATGTCTGGGAAGAGAGTTCCATTCCTGCATACCACGGAACATGACAGTTGGCTTCATTGCATTCAACCTCACTTTTGGAAATGTAAAACCTCGTGCAGAAGCATGTCTGGTGGAATGGTTGTGTCTGTCAAGACTTATAGATAAATTGTTATATAAAATTGAGGGGATCTTTGTAACAAGAATATTCCTAGTGAATACAAGGAGTGAGCAGATTAATTTATGTTTGACAAGTGACCAAGTTAAACAACTTTGCATCGCTGCAACATTAGTTCTGTACTCACAGCGAAGCGCTATACGTACTGCTTTGTTTTGTACCATTTGTAATTTTTTCAGTTGATTCGTCGTTACATTCTGTACTACCTGTATTACCTGTACTGTACTACCTGTACTGTACTACCTGTACTACCTGTACTACCTGTACTGTACTACCTGTACTACCTGTACTGTACTACCTGTACTACCTGTACTACCTGTACTGTACTACCTGTACTACCTGTACTGTACTACCTGTACTACCTGTACTACCTGTACTGTACTACCTGTACTACCTGTACTGTACTACCTGTACTACCTGTACTGTACTACCTGTACTACCTGTACTACCTGTACTGTACTACCTGTACTACCTGTACTACCTGTACTGTACTATCTGTATTACCTGTACTGTACTACCTGTACTGTACTACCTGTACTACCTGTACTACCTGTACTGTACTACCTGTACTACCTGTACTACCTGTACTGTACTACCTGCACTACCTGTACTACCTGTACTACCTGTACTGTACTACCTGTACTACCTGTACTACCTGTACTGTACTACCTGTACTACCTGTACTACCTGTACTACCTGTACTGTACTACCTGTACTACCTGTACTACCTGTACTACCTGTACTGTACTACCTGTACTACCTGTACTACATGTACTGTACTACCTGTACTACCTGTACTGTACTACCTGTACTACCTGTACTACCTGTACTGTACTACCTGTACTACCTGTACTACATGTACTGTACTACCTGTACTACCTGTACTGTACTACCTGTACTACCTGTACTGTACTACCTGTACTACCTGTACTACCTGTACTGTACTACCTGTACTGTACTACCTGTACTACCTGTACTACCTGTACTGTACTACCTGTACTGTACTACCTGTACTACATGTACTGTACTACCTGTACTACCTGTACTACCTGTACTACCTGTACTGTACTACCTGTACTGCATGTACTGTACTACCTGTACTACCTGTACTGCCTGTACTGTACTACCTGTACTACCTGTACTAACTGTACTGCCTGTACTGCCTGTACTGTACTACCTGTACTGCCTGTACTGCCTGTACTGTACTACCTGTACTACCTGTACTGTACTACCTGTACTACCTGTACTACCTGTACTGTACTACCTGTACTACCTGTACTACCTGTACTACCTGTACTGTACTACCTGTACTACCTGTAGCGTGGAGGTATATTAGCGTGGAGGTATATTAGTGGGAGGTATATTAGTGGGAGGTATATTAGCGGGAGGTATATTAGAGTGGAGGTATATTATGTGGAGGTATATTAGGGTGGAGGTATATTAGGGTGGAGGTATATTAGCGTGGAGGTATATTAGCGTGGAGGTATATTAGAGGGAGGTATATTAGCGGGAGGTATATTAGAGTGGAGGTATATTATGTGGAGGTATATTAGAGTGGAGGTATAATGTGGAGGTATATTAGATTGGAGGTATATTAGAGTGGAGGTATATTAGAGCAGAGGTATATTAGCGTGGAGGTATATTAGTGTGGAGGTATATTAGCGGGAGGTATATTATGTGGAGGTATATTAGAGTGGAGGTATATTAGCATGGAGGTATATTAGTGGGAGGTATATTAGAGGGAGGTATATTAGAGTGGAGGTATATTAGTGTGGAGGTATATTAGAGGGAGGTATATAGAGTGGAGGTATATTAGTGTGGAGGTATATTAGAGTGGAGGTATATTAGAGTGGAGGTATATTAGATTGGAGGTATATTAGAGCGGAGGTATATTAGCATGCAGGTATATTAGTGTGGAGGTATATTAGCGGGGAGGTATATTATGTGGAGGTATATTAGAGTGGAGGTATATTAGCAGGAGGTATATTAGAGTGGAGGTATATTAGGGTGGAGGTATATTAGCGGGGAGGTATATTAGAGTGGAGGTATATTATGTGGAGGTATATTAGAGTGGAGGTTTATTAGTGTGGAGGTATATTAGAGTGGAGGTATATTATGTGGAGGTATATTAGAGTGGAGGTATATTAGAGTGGAGGTATATTAGCGTGAGGTATATTAGAGTGGAGGTATATTATGTGGAGGTATATTAGATTGGAGGTATATTAGAGTGGAGGTATATTAGAGCGGAGGTATATTAGCATGGAGGTATATTAGTGTGGAGGTATATTAGCGGGGAGGTATATTATGTGGAGGTATATTAGTGTGGAGGTATATTAGAGTGGAGGTATATTATGTGGAGGTATATTAGAGTGGAGGTATATTAGTGGGAGGTATATTAGCGGGAGGTATATTAGAGTGGAGGTATATTAGAGTGGAGGTATATTAGCGTGAGGTATATTAGAGTGGAGGTATATTATGTGGAGGTATATTAGATTGGAGGTATATTAGAGTGGAGGTATATTAGAGCGGAGGTATATTAGCATGGAGGTATATTAGTGTGGAGGTATATTAGAGGGGAGGTATATTATGTGGAGGTATATTAGAGTGGAGGTATATTAGCGTGGAGGTATATTAGTGGGAGGTATATTAGCGGGGAGGTATATTAGAGTGGAGGTATATTATGTGGAGGTATATTAGAGTGGAGGTATATTAGTGTGGCGGTATATTAGAGCGGAGGTATATTAGAGGGGAGGTATATTATGCGGAGGTATATTAGAGGGGAGGTATATTATGTGGAGGTATATTAGCGTGGAGGTATATTAGAGTGGAGGTATATTAGTGTGGAGGTATATTAGCGGGAGGTATATTAGAGTGGAGGTATATTATGTGGAGGTATATTAGATTGGAGGTATATTAGAGTGGAGGTATATTAGAGCGGAGGTATATTAGCATGGAGGTATATTAGTGTGGAGGTATATTAGCGGGGAGGTATATTATGTGGAGGTATATTAGAGTGGAGGTATATTAGTGGGAGGTATATTAGCGGGGAGGTATATTAGAGTGGAGGTATATTATGTGGAGGTATATTAGAGTGGAGGTATATTAGTGTGGCGGTATATTAGAGCGGAGGTATATTAGAGGGGAGGTATATTATGCGGAGGTATATTAGAGGGGAGGTATATTATGTGGAGGTATATTAGCGTGGAGGTATATTAGAGTGGAGGTATATTAGAGTGGAGGTATATTAGCGTGGAGGTATATTAGAGTGAAGGTATATTAGAGTGGACTCCGTGGAGGTATATTAGCGTGGAGGTATATTAGCGTGGAGGTATATTAGAGTGGAGGTATATTAGAGTGGAGGTATATTAGAGTGGAGGTATATTAGAGTGAAGGTATAATAGAGGGGAGCAGTGTTGCGTTCGTCATATCAACACTGGTTGCACGCACGCTAATGACGCCACGTGCACGCGCGCCCCAGGGCGCGCGCGCGCGCTCCCGCGCATGCGCATAAATGTTCCCTCGCTTAAGCACACACTAAAGACAGTGCATAATTGCCTCTATGAATGGAATGTAACACATTTCATTCACAAGTTCTGTGTGAATGTATCTGAGAACGTATTTAACACACCTGACGACCGGCGCTATTGATATGCAAAGTAGCCCAGGTGGGTACTTATAGCGAGTTGGCGAGTGCAGCGCATTTCTGTGTGCACGCGCGTGCCGTGCACATCCGTGCGTGTGCGTGCACGCGCTTCTGCTCACAAAACTTTGGCTGCACTGCGTGCAACCCCGTCCCATGAAGAACACATCACTGGCGGGGAGGTATATTAGAGTGGAGGTATATTAGCGTGGAGGTATATTAGCATGGAGGTATATTAGCGTGGAGGTATATTAGAGTGGAGGTATATTAGCATGGAGGTATATTAGCGGGGAGGTATATTAGCGTGGAGGTATATTAGCGTGGAGGTATATTAAGGTGGAGGTATATTAGCGTGGAGGTATATTAGTGTGGAGGTATATTAGCGTGGAGGTATATTAGAGTGGAGGTATATTAGTGTGGAGGTATATTAGAGTGGAGGTATATTAGGGTGGAGGTATATTAGCGTGGAGGTATATTAGTGTGGAGGTATATTAGCGTGGAGGTATATTACGGTGGAGGTATATTAGCGTGGAGGTATATTAGCGTGGAGGTATATTAGCGTGGAGGTATATTAGAGTGGAGGTATATTAGCGTGGAGGTATATTAGAGTGGAGGTATATTAGCGTGGAGGTATATTAGTGTGGAGGTATATTAGTGTGGAGGTATATTAGTGTGGAGGTATATTAGAGTGGAGGTATATTAGCGTGGAGGTATATTAGTGTGGAGGTATATTAGTGTGGAGGTATATTAGTGTGGAGGTATATTAGCGTGGAGGTATATTAGCGTGGAGGTATATTAGCGGCAGGTTTGCACACCTCCTTGCTGTAGACTCCTGACTCTAAGTACTCCAGAGTGGTTACTTTACTGAGGGCAGAGCAATGAAAGGCTTATATAGATGCTGTACTGATTGTGGTATCAATATAAAAGATATATATATATAAAAAAGTTTTGTATTTGGAAAAAGCATATGGCATGCAATGTACGTGTACAATAGAAATGTGTTTTCATTCCTCGAAGGAAGGTATAAATAAATATACATTAATTAATTTAATTAAACGACCAATTTGACACATTCAAAAATGACAAAAATTCAAATGATATCCAGTCCTGTAAGCTATGAGTGAACTTCGAGAGAGAAAGAGGAGAGAGAGAGATAGGAGAGAGAGAGAGGGAGAAAGAGAAGATAAAAAGAGGGAGAGAGAGAGAGAGAGAGAGAGAGAGAGAGAGAGAGAGAGAGAGAGAGAGAGAGAGGGGAGGGTGAGAGAGATAATTCAAACAGGCCCTAGCCGCCCTACATACAGTAACCTTTTAGAAAGATTGTCAAACGATGAACTTTTGCTTATTTGAAACAATGAATAGGGCTCCTTTCTCTCTCTCTCTCTCTCTCTCTCTCTCTCTCTCTCTCTCTCTCTCTCTCTCTCTCCCTCTCTCTCTCTCCCTCTCCCTCTCTCTCTCTCTCCCCCTAGTCTAATAATGTACATAAACATAAGGGCAGGGGACGGTGAGTGTTATCTGATGGTGTAGTTATGTGGTTGAGTTGCCCCCCCCGCCCCCCCCCCCCCCCCCCCCGGCCCAGCGGCAGTCGTGTAAACAGGCAGTGCTTCAGAGGAATGCTGGACTCTGTGACCTCACGCCCCGAGCGCTGCTGCAGTGCACTGGGTTCAGCTGGAACGTCCCGCCCCCTTCCCTCCCTCCCTCCCTCCCTCCCACCCCCCCACCCCACCCCCCACCCCCCACCCCCCCCCCCCCACACATCAACCCAATGCTCCGCCTCGCCCCGCCCCAGCCTGAGGCCCCTCAGGGCAGAGAAAAAAAACACACCTCTTTCACTCGACACCACAACAAACACACACACATACACACACTGACACACACACACACACATACGTGCAAGTGCGCGCGCATGCAAGCGCGCACACACACACACACACACACACACACACACACACACACACACACACACACACACACACACACACACACACACACACACACACACACGCACACACACGCACACACACACAGTCACCACACTCCTTGAGAGCTCCCTTTATTTAACCATCCCAGCTGTCAGAGAGAACCTGCACTTTCAACAGACCCCCCCCCCCCCCCCCCTCCCTCCCAGCCATTGCTGCTTTAAAGGGGATCTATGTGAATCCACTGAGATGTACTGTATCGAACTGTAACGGCTTGTAACCACACACACACGATCAGCTGAACATCACATTCAAAGCCCTTTGACTTTGAAGAACGCGGGTCAATCAACAAGTGGTTCGCTGTGTTGAGCGTTTGCGTGTTTTTCAATTATTATGCTGTCATAATTTAATTAAACAGGAAATTAAAATTATTTTTTAAGATAATTTTTTTATTCTGAATTGTTGGAATAGTTTAGGCGATGAGGAACCTGTGTGATGTATCTTAAACGGACCAGATCTCTCGCGATACAAAAATCACTGTGCCCTTCTTTTTTCATACTCTTTTACCGTCACTGAAATATTTGGTAGCTATTTTGGTGGCTTCCATCGTATCTGAGAATGTGTAACAGTAAAACATTATGAAAGAAAAGAACGTAACTGGGAATTATATCGTTTACACTGTTTATTTTTCTCTTATTTTTATATTCCGATCTAATCTTATTGCCTTTATGTCCACTATTCTACTATTACCCTGCCCATACCTGTACCCCCCCCCCCTCCTCCCCAGTGCTGCCATGGTGCCCGAATTTCCCCAAGGGGATCAATAAAGGAATTATCTTATCTTTTTATATCAAGGCAGGAATGACTTGGATGACGTGTCAAAAAGACTGGTCTGGTCCTTTAAAGGCACAATGAGTAACATTACATTTGTTGACGTAGTAAACACACCATTCAAAACCGGTGTTGCGGCACGCCCGGCTCATAAAATTCAGATCAAACTGTCAAACTAGTCATTGCAGATATGAATTAAAATACAGATAATTGCCTGTCCTATTTCTCACCTAAAATGTTGTCAGAGACATATTTTAGTGAACCATTTGGGTGGAGAAAGAGAAGGTTTAGGAGCACACACAAGTCAAGGACCATGTGGATTACACACATAAGTCAAGCAAATCTATTATTAAAACTAAATTATATCAACTGTCTACAAATGTATTTGGTTTGAGAGCTATTGAATTAAACAGTTCAGATGTGTGAAGGCCTTGATATATATATATATATATATATATATATATATATATATATATATATATATATATATATATATATATATATATATATATATATATATATATATATATATATATATATATATATATATATATATATATATATATATATATATATATATATATATATATATATATATGATATTTTTCATAATTCCACTGAGCAGTAACAATACTTCCAGGAACATCATAATGACATCACACATTCCAATTCATTAGCTCAATAACTCTCAAACCAAACAAGGTGTACAAGGCAGTGTATAATGTAGGACATTATGGGTGTGATAAATCAGCTTTAATTGGTGGAGTGTTCCTTTAAGTCTGATGCAACGTCTGATGTAATAAATGCGGTTTGCATTTAAAGCAGGGCAGGTCAGAGAGTTTACTGAGCCATTAAACTCTTCCTGGGCAGTACTATTCATAACTCCTTTAATAGCTGGATAGGGACACAGTTAGGTGCTGGTTGATGCTGCCCCCTGCTGGGGGGGAGGGGGACATGGAGTAGAGGACAGGATAGAAGTGGAGGGGATACACACACACACACACACACACACGCACGCACGCACGCACGCACGCACACACACACACACGCACGCACGCACGCACGCACGCACGCACGCACATGTTTAATTCATCATTTCTTTATACATTTATTTGACATTGCATTGCCTTACATTAATTCCCTAGCCCCTAACTCTAACCATAACAACTACTAAGATAAGATAGGATAAGATATTCCTTTATTGGTCCCCTTGGGGAAATTCAGGCATCATATTAGCATAGGGGAGGTACAGGTAGTAGAAGACATGATACATAGAATTATAGTACAGTGGAGAAGTAAACATTTAAATAGAATAAAAATAGGCAGTGTAAACAATATAACAATATAATTAACTCTGGGCATGCATTGCGCATAATGGACAAGTAGGCAGTGTAAAAAGGTCAAGGTGCAAGATGAGGGTATGTATGCCCTCTCAGTTATATTTGCCCTACAATAAATATAGTTAATATACATATAATCTAATCGAGTGTCTAATCTAATATATACGATCTAAAAATGCTAAATATGCTCCCATGAAGTAGGCATACAGACATAAGGTGCAGTATGCATAAGGTATGTGTGCCGTGATATACTTCATACGTTATATGAAGTACTACATGCCTACTCCTAACCATAACCTTAACCTTAAACTAACTCTAGCCACAACAACTACTACTACATGCCTATAACCTTGACCTTAAAATAACAGTAACCTTAACTACTGACCCAAAAAAATCATCTTTTTCCAAATTGGGGACAGTGCCAATTTGACAAACCATCCCCAATGAACTGGTTTGTAGTCTGAACACACTTCCCCAATTATTTTCTTTTGACAACGTCTGGAAAACGCACGCACGCACGCACGCACGCACGCACGCACGCACGCACGCACACACACACACACACACACACACACACACACACACACACACACACACACACACACACACACACACACACACACACACACACACACACACACACACACACACACACACACACACACACACACACACACCACTCACTCATGCACTCACTCATGCACTCACTCACTCACTCACTCACTCACTCACTCACTCACTCACTCACTCACTCACTCACTCACTCACTCACTCACTCACTCACTCACTCACTCACTCACTCACTCACTCACTCACTCACTCACTCACTCACTCACACATCTGACATTAGGAACAAACAGACAGACGTGGAGAGCTGGGGGAGGCATTAGAAATTAACATCAATTAATCGTAATCAAATAATTATCCACCAGCTGTAACCTCATTCGAATCTGGTCTTAAATGAATGAAGGTAATTCTGGAATCATCAGCTTTAAAGAGCTCTTCCACAACAGACAGATGCAGCTGCCGCTTCGACATAATGGATATGAATCTAGCGGTTTGGAGGAAACACTGATTACAGTCAATGGAAGCTTAATATTGACACTGATTATAATCATTATCATGCCACGCCTCGTGGCATAAAAAAAACACACTTGCGCATAGTTTGGGCACACGGTTGCTTGTGGCGACGTGCACGTGCGGCGACGTGCACGAGCTCAGCACGCAATCGGCACACAAATCGCAGTTACCCCTTGTCTGAGGAAAATGGAATCTGTCTGGTGCCATAGCAACCGGTGCGGCTATCCTCCCCTCCCCTCCATCAAGTGGAATGAGAAGGAGGGGTGGGGGGAAGGGAGAGGGAGGGGGGGGGGGGGGTGGCAATGACAGATTGACAAGAACCTAATGACATGGCAGACTGTGGAGACTGGTATACACAAAC
Organism: Notolepis coatsorum; assembly: GCF_963971535.1. Classification (NCBI taxonomy): domain Eukaryota; kingdom Metazoa; phylum Chordata; class Actinopteri; order Aulopiformes; family Paralepididae; genus Notolepis; species Notolepis coatsorum. The sequence continues at coordinate 147,087,741 of NC_140172.1, read as the reverse complement.
TGCCCGTCTCTCTCTCTCTCTCTCTCTCTCTCTCTCTCTCTCTTTCGCTCTCTCATACATACACTCAATAGGAAAGGAGAGTCTTATCTTTTCTGTGATATATGTTTTTATTGGTTTTTAAACGTCATTATATAGGGGATGGGGTTACAATTCGATGGATCACAGATGAAGTGGATGCATATAATCACAAATGTCCATGCGTTAACCATCGCAAAATTGACAAGTAACCAAAAAACATAACAAAATGGAAGAAATAGAAACATTTGTCTTGTAAGCCCCCCCCCCCCCCCCCCCCCCTGTCTCTCTCCCCCCTCAACCCCCCTCCTGTTGCCTCCCTGCCTCCCTCCCTCCCACTCCACCCAGCCTGGACCGTATGGACACACGGAAAACAGTTATAATATTAGGGATTCTCTTATATACTAATCGCCTGTTTCCAGTGTGAGATATTTTCAGTTTTTTGCGCCCCGGCGTCATGTCGGCTGCCCAGTGTTCCATGTGCCTGCTATGACCCTTGTGGAGTCAAGAGACCATCTTTGTATATTGACAGAATGAGGAGCTTTCCATCTACAAGCCGGCATTAGTCGCCTGGCAGCTGTCGGGGCCGGGCCAGCCACAGACGTCTCTGCTTAGCGCAGGGCTCCAGATTGGAGCTGTCATTAAGTGACATGACTTCTGGCTGAGTAAGGAATTGTTTTGGACAAATAATTATGCTTGATAGCATCTCTCTGCATCCCTCGAGGGGGCCAGACTCCCACTCCATGTGTAAAGAATGTACCCGATGCATTTTGAGTGCATAGGGTTGCAGTTTGGCGATGGCAAAAGCTCTCAATGCACGCAATGGTGGGCGGGGGAGTGAAGTGTGTCCATGTGCATGAGATTAAAAGGAATAACTTGACGGTTGGGGTTCCGAGGAAGATAGTCTGCATCTTCTGCCAGATTAGTTATTCATTTGAGTTTGTGATATTTAAATGGTAAATGGCTGCATTCATAATAGCAGCTTTTATCCAAAGCGCTTTACAATTTGTTCCTCACATTTGACCCATTCACTCACACATTCACACACCGATGGCAGAGGCGACCATGCAAGGTGCCAACCTGCACATTAGGAGCAATTAGGGGTTAAGTGTCTTGTTCAAGATGAGCGGGAATCGAACCGGGAACCTCCGGATTACCAGACGACTGCTCTACCTCCTGAGCCTGATATTTGACGTCGAGAGGTCTGCCTTCCACGGTAGATAAGGGCTTATTATTGCAAGATAGAATATATTGTCGAGACCAGTCCTCTGGGGCTGGTCAGAGCTGTATGAGATGGATGTCTGGAGAGAGGTATGTTCCATAAGCACGCCATAAGTGTATCGCCGTGCGGAGTTGGAGATAGAGATAGAAAGACGTGCCAGGTAAATTGAGATGTTTCTGGATGTCTGGGAACGAGCGGAGGCCCACAAGGACCATAATGTCACGGAGAGTGTACAACCCTTTACTGCTCCAGTGAGGGAGTGCAATTGGTTGGCTTCCCAACTGGGAGGTTATTGTTATGAAAATAGGGAGAGTGAGGATACCGGTTAAGGCTAAATGTTTCAGTGCTTTTCGGCAAGACGCCAGGTGGAAATGATTAAGAGAAATTTGTTTCTTGATTGTTTGAGAGAAATGTTGGAGTCAGGATCAGATCTTGTACCGTTTTCGCCTCCATCGGTCTCCAAGAGAAATATGAATATAATAGAATATAATAAAATAGAATAGAGCGAGCGAGTGTCCATGTATACTGTTTTAATTTATTTATTTATTTATATATATATAAAATTACATATATATATATTTTTTATTTTTGTTTGTGTATGGCTGGTTATGTATATGTTCTGGGCCCCTTTGGATTTGGGTCGGATGGTCGCGGACTCGCGGGGTGGGGGCCCTAGTTCGGGGCCTCAGCGGGTCGTGGAGTTAAAGAGGCTGATGCTTTGACTCGCTGGGGCACCGGACTCGGGGTCTTCGAGGGTTGGGGATCGTGGTCTGTCTCAATTATTGTCTTGTCATGTTGTGTTATGTTGTTGCATTGTAATTTGTGATGTCTTTTTATGTATTATTGTATTGTGATATGTCTTTGTTTCATGTTTGAAAAAAGAAAAGAAAAATATTTGATCACAAAAAAATAAACATTTAGGTAGTCAATAAGACTAAATGATCAGTGATACCACTGGGAGCTAAGTACACCACATCCTTCACCTTTTTGTCTTTGTAGAGTTGACAATTTGAGTCTGTTTATTCCCTCATAACTTCGATGTTAAAGGATGGATCAGTGATGGAGGTAAAGGTGTCATTGAGCTAAGAAAGTTGATTCTTGGGAGGACATTTTAATAATGGAGATGTGAGAGTAAAATGATAACGTGAGAGTTTTCCCTCTTTGTAAATCTGCTTCTACTTCTGTGTGCCTTGTCGTTTTTCTTTTGTCTACAAATGAAAGGGTGGATTGACACGCCTAAGTATTTTGTGTTCCACAGGGATACTTGGTATGGAGGCCAGCTGTCTTGCTCATGCCTTGAGTGGCAGTAAAGCAGATTTACCCTTTAACTAGTTTGATTTAACTTTATATCCAGAGATCTGACAGAGCATTTTGATTATGTTTAGAAGGTGGTGAAGAGACTGAGGGATATCCTAGATTAAAAAAACAGTATATTATCAGCATATAAATAAATAAAGGGCTTGGTGTTAGTGCATAGTAATATGTTTATATATAATTTTCAGACAGCCTGGGCCACAGTTTCAAGAGAAAGAGCAAATAATGAAGGGGAACGAGGGCAGCCCTGGGGGAGCTAGGGTACTGGGAATTGTTCAGAACAGATGTTCCCAATCGACACCATAGCAGGGGGGTTTGAATAAAGAACTTGGATCATAGCAATGAAATAATGACCAAAACTCATTCGACATAGTACTACCCATAGAAGATGTCCCTCATGGTGATCTCCGCATCTAGACAAAGGACAGCTGTTGAGGGGTCAGTGTTATTAGAGAACTCAATGATATGGAGAAACCATTTTTAATAAAAACCTGAGGTTAGCGCTTTGGCATAATAGCTTGATATCAGTGTTCAGTAATGACAGTGGTCGATAATTTGGACAGTCCTTTGGATGCTTACCTTATTTTTCTAAAGTAGAGAGATAATGGCAATGTTATTGTTTTTAGATAATGAACCCTTTGAAATTGCAACTCAACCCAGACACCACAGTGTTTGCAGGTGTTCTTTACCTGTGTCTCTCTACCCCTCGTTCCTCTCCTTTATGTCTTTATACCTCCTCTCTCCTCTCCTGTGTCTTTATACATCTAGCTCCTCTCCTCTCCTGTCTTTATACCTCTAGTTCCTCGCTCCTCTCTTGTGTCTCTATACCTCTAGCTCCTCTATCAGTCTGACCAGGACCTTATCTCTGAGCCTGAATCAGTCTCTGCATCAGTCTGACCATGACCTTATCTCTGAGCCTGAATCAGTCTCTGCATCAGTCTGACCAGGACCTTATCTCTGAGCCTGAATAAGTCTCTGCATCAGTCTGACCATGACCTTATCTCTGACCCTGAATCAGTCTCTGCATCAGTCTGACCAGGACCTTATCTCTGAGCCTGAATCAGTCTCTGCATCAGTCTGACCATGACCTTATCTCTGACCCTGAGTCAGTCTCTGCATCAGTCTGACCAGGACCTTATCTCTGAGCCTGAGTCAGTCTCTGCATCAGTCTGACCAGGACCTTATCTCTGACCCTGAGTCAGTCTCTGCATCAGTCTGACCAGGACCTTATCTCTGAGACTGAGTCAGTCTCTGCATCAGTCTGACCAGGACCTTATCTCTGACCCTGAATCAGTCTCTGCATCAGTCTGACCAGGACCTTATCTCTGACCCTGAGTCTCATACTGTAGTTATCATCATATATCACATATATATATTATGAACACTATCTATCTATCTATCTATCTATCTATCTATCTATCTATCTATCTATCTATCTATCTATCTATCTATCTATCTATCTATCTATCTATCTATCTATCTATCTATCTATCTATCTATCTATCTATCTATCTATCTATCTATCTATCTATCTATCTATCTATCTATCTATCAGTATTTACATATTGGTTTTCATATTGTAATAATAATAATAATAATAACAATAGTAATAATACATTTGCTTTATATTGCACTTTACATTTGGCATCGCACTGTGCTACAGGTTAAAACATTTAATGCAACAGATCAAATAGAAGCATATCAGTGTCTTAAAAAAGCTCTACTACAAATGTGGGGTTTTAAGCCATGTTTAAAAGCATCCACGTCTGTGGTGTCCTCACCTCAGATGGTCAGGGAGAGCATTCCACAGACTCAGAGCAACCGAGCAGAAGGCCTGATCTCCCCTGGTACAGAGCTCGGTCTTGCCTGATCTCCCCTGGTACAGAGCTCGGTCCTGCCTGATCTCCCCTGGTACAGAGCTCGGTCCTGCCTGATCTCCCCTGGTACAGAGCTTGGTCCTGCCTGATCTCCCCTGGTACAGAGCTCGGTCCTGCCTGATCTCCCCTGGTACAGAGCTTGGTCCTGCCTGATCTCCCCTGGTACAGAGCTTGGTCCTGCCTGATCTCCCCTGGTACAGAGCTCGGTCCTGCCTGATCTCCCCTGGTACAGAGCTTGGTCCTGCCTGATCTCCCATGGTACAGAGGTTGGTCCTGCCTGATCTCCCATGGTACGGAGACATGGTACAGGCTTCAATACGTACAACATTCTGCTGCTAGGGTTCTCACCGGCACCAAGTCCTGGCACCACATCACCCCCACCCTCATCCACCTCCACTGGCTTCCAGTCAAGTCCCGCATCAATTTCAAGATCCTCCTCATCACCTACAAAGCCCTTCACTCCATTGCCCCCCGGTACCTAGCTGGCCTCCTCCATCCCGCCCCGGAGGCTGCGGTCCTCTAACTCTGGTCTCCTCTCCATCCCCACCACCAACATGCGGACTGTTGGTCCCAGAGCCTTCTCTGTTGCCGCACCCACCCTCTGGAACTCACTCCCTCCAAACATCCGTAGTGCTACATCCCTGCACTCCTTCAAAACCCACCTCTTCACCAAATTTGTAAATTACTTTTATTTTTTTCCTTTTGTTTTTGTTGTTACGTTGTTCCCTGATCCCCTTCCCCTAGCTGCCCCCTCCTGTTAAGCGCCTTGGGTCTCCTGAAAGGCACTATATAAATCTAAGATATTATTATTATTACAGAGCTTGGTCCTCTCGGATCTCCCATGGTACGGAGCTTGGTCCTGGGAGGTTTGAGAGAGTTGGCAGTTCCAGACTGAGGTTACATGTGGTGGTTTGTGGAATGAGGAGTTCCTTGAGGTAGGGAGGAGCGTTGCCATGGATACACTGGTAGGTGAGGAGGGAGACCTTGTACACTCTGAGAGAGACAGCAAGCCAGTTGAGTGATTTGAGGATGGGGGTCATGTGGTCGTATTTACACACCCTCATCAGGATCCTAGCAGCGCAGTTTTGGGACGTATTGAGGTTGAGTTGTGTGTCATCAGCATAGCAATGGAAAGATAGTCCATGCCAGCTGATGACAAGGCTGAGGGCAAGCATATAAAGAGTGAACAGGATGAAGCCGAGGACAGATCCTTGAGGGACACCACAGGTGTTGAGTGAAGGAAGTTGTTGAGTGTCGACGGCTGTGGTCAGATCCAGGAGGACAAGGAGACATGGAGAACGCTGCAGTCAGATCCAGGAGGGCGAGGAGAGATGGAGAGCCAGCATCAGCTGCCATGAGCAGGTCATTAGTGACCCTGGCCAGGGCTGTTTCTGTGCTGTGGTCGGGACAAAAACCAGATTGAAACTTCTCAAAGAGGCTGTTGTGTGTTTGATGGACCTGAAGCTGAGCGGCAACTTCTTTTTCCAGCACCTTGGATAGGAATGGAAGGTTGGAAATGGGCCTTTGGGTTTGAGAACGTTTCTGCGATAGAGTGGGTTTTTTGTGAAGAGGTCTGATGACAGCAGATTTTAACACAGATGGAACATGGCCAGCCTGGAGGGAGTGGCGTATGACTTTGGTGATCATGGGGCTTATGGCTTGGAGGTTGGATTTTTAGCAGGGCTGTTGCAGGGCTGTTGCAGGGCTGTTGCAGGGCTGTTGCAGGTCTGTTACAGGGCTGTTGCAGGTCTGTTGCAGGGCTGCAGCTTCAGCTGACATACAGTACTATCCTCTCAGCATCATGGCCTCTCAGAAATGGCAATGTTTTGAAGCGAGGGTCTAGAGCGGATGCCGTGTGAGGAGCGGAGGTCATGGAGGTGTGTTTACTGTTTCCCAAAGTCATGGTTAAATGCCTTGTTCATGAGTGCCGTGTCTTCATCGAACGCCTCGAAGTGCTTTGGAAGTTTCGCTTTGAGGCAAAACATTGAGATCGTGGGCTGCTCTCATCCTCACATGATAGTGGTCCCAACATTAATTTCATTCTTTACTTTGATATACAACTCTGGCACACGTTTGTCAGTGAACTTCTGTCTGCTTGGTATCTTGTACCTGGGCTCTAACGTATTATACAGCTGTTCTGCTGTAGTCGGCGAGGAGATGAGCACGATATCGAAAGGTGGCGAGAGGGAAGGCCAGCTTCATTTCACTACATGTCTCGTCGTGTATGTATGTGACGAATAAAGCTCTTGAATCTTGAATCTTGAAGCTGGAACAAGGAATGCAGAATAAAGGGTCTGCCAAGCCTGCATGTTCTGGCCCTGTTCTGGTCCTGGGAAACCAAGCATTGGGGCTGCTTGTCCGTAGCAGCCATGTGCCTCTGACACCGGGAGCATTCCTTGATGTCCGACATGACTCATGAAATCTGTACCTAGCTTGGTACACGATGGATGGATGGCCAGCGAGCTAGCAGAGCCAAACCACGTAGCACGATATGGACAGTGAGCTATAGCTAACCCGAACCACAATGTTAGCAATCTATCTAGCTTAGAAACACGCAATTGATTAGATGGCTAGAGAGAGCAAGCTAACCTGAACCACAATGTTAGTAATCTACCTAGAAACACGCAATGGAAACCTTGACGATGATGATGATGATGATGATGATGAATGTAGAAGAAAAGGGTTCCGCCGCTCAGAAAGGTGCAGGCCGTTCCGAGAAGAAGCAGTAAAGACAAAAATCCCATTATATGAAGAGAGTAGCAGGTGGCGACATGCAGCAGTGGGCTGAATGAAGCTTTTATGATGTTGATGGGCTGGGTGGTGTGGGCTCTAGCCTGGAGGATGAGCTCTAACACGCCAGGGTCCTATGGACCCTATATGTAATTATTCAGTGGCGGCTTATGGCATCAGTAACAACTCGAGTTTGAAACGAAGTAAAACACAGGCATTCTAGACTTAACCCTGGTAACTCATATATCATGTATATCTTGTTAATATGATTTATGGACCTTCATATATCATGTATATCTTGTTAATATGATTTATGGGCCTTAGACCAGTGGCTCAGGAGGTAAAGCAGTCGTCTGGCAATCCGAAGGTTCCCGGTTCGATTCCCGCTCCTCCCGGGCAGCGTGTCGAAGTGTCCTTGAGCAAAGACACTTCACCCCTAATTGCTCCCGATGAGCAGGTTGGCACCTTGCATGGTTGCCTCCGCCGTCGGTGTGTGAATGTGTGAGTGAAAGGGTAAAATGTGAGGAACAAATTGTAAAGCGCTTTGGATAAAAGCGCTATATAAAAAAGCAGCCATTTACCATTTACCATAATAACCATGGACCATGCGCAAAGTTGTAATGATTGTTGTTAAAAAAAAGACAAGTTAAAAAAATATATACAAGTACTCTTACTCCTACTTAAGTCAAATCAATCTGACGTACTGTAAAAGAACACATTCCACCTCTACTGATGTATTATAACAGCACTTCCACACATCCCCCCTCTGCCCTATACAATCCACTTCACTGTTTGTCACATGCGCGCGTGCGCACACACACACACACACACACACACACACACACACACACACACACACACACACACACGCACGCACACACACACACAATGGCAGTGAAATGTTTTGTTCTGTTATAAATAGTAACGATGCATCGATTATAATGTATTAGAATCGATGCATCGATTTGAATATGTTAGAATCGATTATAATCTAAATTAATCGATTATGTGTATTGTTTTTATTGACCTGAGTGAATCAGTTCCCCCAGCCACATTTGTGTATTAAAAATGTTTCAGGGAATTAACTGATAGAAAATGAATAAAAAATGTATCGAATCGAATCGTGGTCAAATGAAGAGATTTCATGATGCATTGAATCGTTGCCTGAATAATCGTAATCGAAAATTAATCGTTGTGAGGTCGCATCGTTACACCCCTAGTAGTTATATTAACTTATATAATATAGTAATATCTCTTGTCAGGTTAGAGATTTAGGACTTTGAAATGCATCCCTGAGCATTTCCCCTGCATGGAGCTCCTCTGGGGTGTGGTTTGCGGGGGCCAGTGTGTGTAGATCCCGCCGTCAGTCCACTTCGTGTGTGCTCCTCTTATTCATGTCAGTGTGTGATTTGATTTCAGGCGCACGGTCGTGCAGAAAAAAGACTTTCCACACTGTATTCATCAGAAAAATATGTCAGGGAAATACCTCCTCTCCTCCTTCCCTCCTCTCCTCCTCCCCTCCTCTCAACGTCTCCTCTCCTTTGTCTTCCAGGCGGCCAGCCGTACAGCGGGATCCTATGGAACTACGGGATGGAAAGAGAAGAGAACACCGACAGACGAGGTGAGTTCCTATACTGTACATCGACTGCACCGCCCGGGCTGGCCTGCAGGGGGCGAACTCACCCCCCGTTTTCCATAAGGCAGTGCTGCATTAGAGTAGAGCACTAGTACACCACCGCCGCCAACGGCACCAGCAGCTGCTGGAAACAACCCTCCCCACTCCGTGTCTCTCTCAGTCTCAGCCCCGACACTAAAGCAGGATGCGACAGATGATTTGATGCCTTGAGTGTTGAGTGAGAAAGGAAACAATAAAACATCTCCTGGGAGTAGTAATGAACAATGTCCTCCGCTCCCCCCCTCCACCCTCCACCTCCACCTCCATTACACACACTAACAATGACAGCCATAGTGTGCCACATCCCCTGAATCAGGCTACTGTACATGGCCAGCCCTGGTAGTCAAGACTGTTAAAGGGGTATTCCAGCCATTTTAAGAGTTGTATCTTTTATCAGGGTATCTGCAGGTTAACTAAAGACCTTTTTAATGCCACTTAGAGCAGGATTTTAATGCAAATGTCACGACCATACTGTAGGAAAAACACATAGCGACTGCTGAAATGGCGGCTGCACTTGCGTGGCAATTTAAATTAGCCCCGCAAAAAACAACAACTTGAATACAAAAACATTTAATTTAATATTATTACATCTCCCGACAGCCAGGCTGCCCTCCCAAAATTGTAATACCTGTGCAAATTAAAGACTTTAAATACCTTTTAAGGCCTTAAATTGAGAATTAAGACTTTTTAATACCCCAGCAGACCAAATGGGAGTTATTCCAGTGCGTCCAAAGTGCACTTACACTGGTTGTTTAGTGTTTGAGATGATGGAAGTAGACATTGTTAGTGTTCGTTGCCAGTGGGAGTCAATGGGACTTTCCCCCTGAAATTTCTCAGAAAAATCACACATAGTGTGAGCGGCTTCTTAAAGAAAACAACACCAGTCTTTTTGACATGTGGGTCCAAGTCACTACTCGCCCTTGATACACAAATCACTGTGCCATTTAGCTGATGCTTTTATCCAAAGCGATTTACAAGTTCTGTACAACAAGTCAGCACGAAGGGACTCTGGCAGCTAAGGGTCAGTAAGATAGTTCGTCAAGTGTTGAACTTGAGTGCTAGTCCTGAGTAATCACTGCTTCATTAGCTAAACCATGCAGTTAAAACACTGTAACTTGCTATGTACTTACTTCTTCATTAGATAGGATGTAACTTCCAGGGGTTTGGTACTGAATATGTTACATGCTATTCCTATTGTCTAACACAGTACAGAAATGTTAGTGACCATGAACAACTCTCCCTAAAAACTAGAGTGCCAAAACTCAAATGTGTGACGTCATCAGGTCATAAAGTCTGAAGCTACTCCATAGACTGCATTATTATTATTATTATTATAGACGAAGAATTGAGGAAGATGTTATAGGTGAAACTGCAAGCACCCGGGGGGACGTATGTGGGTACATATAGGGTTTAAGAGAATGAAGCTCATTTGGGTATAAAGAAAAACATTCTGTGGGTCCATAAAATCACTCTCCCATTCATTGTCTACGGAGCAGCTCCAGTTTGATTCTTACATCTCTGGTCTCTGGTTTTGGGAGAGAGAGAGAGTAGCTTGTGTTCACAGACATTGATGTCTTTCCTAGGCCGTGGGAATAACATATTGGACTTGTTAATTTGGGTGGTGTTCGTTCCCCTTTAAGTACCACATAAACTGCAGAAAGTCACCGCATTCGACTAAAGTGCAGTGTCACTGCCACAGTATCTGAGGAAGGAACTGGAGAAACCAAAACTCGTCAGGGAAATAAATGCACCTCAGATGTTAGTGCTGTGTTTCGGTCAGATGCGGTGACTTTCATGGGTTCATGTGGTGTTTAAGAGACATTTTCAGAGACAATGAAAGCCCACGGCGCTGGTGAATCGGCAGAAAACAACTACCGAATCTTTCAGTTACGGTATAGAAGATGATGAGAGTTTATGAGAAGGACGCCTCGACTCAAGGCTGAAGAATGAACTTGGAACCCACATGGTTAAAACCTCTTTATGCATGCAACGGCCCACATGCGGGCCCTCTTGAGGACGATTTGCCCACCGGCACTTTGGCGACCTCTAGCGGCTCGGGTGTGCATATTCTTTAATACAATTTATATATCGAATTAAAGCCGTATTTGTTGCCTGTCGATAGCCTTTTCAGGCGACAAAATCCGTTCAGCGGTTCTCGAGTTACATACTGTAGATATGTGAGGCGTGCACCGAAGTAGACTTTAAATTTTTTCAAATACCACTCCGGACTCTCGAGCCTCTACCTCCGTCAATCATTTGGTGATCTCGAAAATTATTGGACAGGGTTGTAACCAATGAGTAGAGCTTTCCAATGGTATCCCACGTGGGAATGAACGAATGAGGGATCTAGGTGAAAAGTCTATGAGAAAATCGTTTTCTGAGCTCTCTCACTTTTTACCAAAACCGCTTCTAATCACTCATTTCGGAACGGATTTTTATGACATTTGGACATGTACTACACAAGACTTTAGGAGTATGGACCCAGGGTGTTTTTCCAGCCATAAATTTTTTTTTGGAAATACTACTTCTGGACTACTAACTAGGCCTACTACAGAAAAACGTGAGTAACAAGTTTTTCTTCAACTCAAGTTCAGACCTATGTTACTCTATTTCATTAGCACTAAACGTGAATTTTCTTTATTGTATCAGAAACTTCAGAATGTCATCTTTCAAAAGAGACCAGGCTCATGTTATAAGTATAAAGTATAGTATTTTGATTTGCAAAAAAAGTATGCAGTCCTCAAAAACGAAAACTAAAATGGCCACTTTTGCGGGCGATTGTTAACTGGTTCTCGTTCATAACATAGATAAATACATAGAGAGATGGAATTAGATTAGAGAGGAAGATAATACCCCCCTTGACTTCCACCAGCATCGCTAACAAATCGCTAATGAATGAATGAAATGCATGAATGAATGAAATTAATGACACTTTCAGTGCCCATCACGTCATATGACGTTTTATCAGCCCAATGCCTGAATGCCCATGACGTGTATTAGCGTTTTATTTTTTTATTAGCGATCTGATTTCATATTTCATCAACCGAGTCTCCCGTTGGTACAGCAGCTCCTCCAGCAGCTCAGAATGGAAAAAAGCGCCCCCTATCGTCTATCCCTGAGTAACTGCACGTCAGTCGCTTAGACTGACCTGGGATCAGTCGATATGTAGAGACGGAGCCAGCTGGCTCTCTGAGCTGGCAAGCTGTCTGCTCAACATGGAAGTCATCGCGGGACGGGAATCAGCCTGGAATATATATTCACAGTAGCCAATCGATAGTAGACTGTAGTGATCGATTTTTGGAATGGCGATCAGGAATTGGAATGATCTTTTTGGAGAACATCTGATCTGAGGTAAGGAATCTATTTTACCAGTCTTGGGATAATCAGAGTTGTATTCGCTGAGATATCAACGTGTCCCCTATGTGTGTGTGTGTGTGTGTGTGTGCGCGATCGCTGATGGGGAACTCAGATAATCGATTTTCAGCTCGCGGCCCCAGCGTGCATACGTACACATATACTATCGATAATTTAGCGTTTATTTGAAAACGATTCATAAATAGGCCGAAAAATGACAATTGTGTATTCTAGAATATTCCAGTAAACGTCTTTTATCATGGAATCTTTTTATTTTCCTTGAAAACGAGGGCTTTTCAAAATGTTATAAAACGAAAATGAACCGATAAAAAAACAATCCGCTTCGACAATGTTGACTGGAAAACGAGTCATTGATAAGCGACAGGCAGATTAGACACATAGCCATAATTTAAAACATAGATTAGGCGTTATTAACGCTAACATTGAAGTGGATGGTCATTCAACCGGTAAATCAAGGTTAAGCTTGGGCTCTGAAAGTGTTAAGTATAAAAACTAAAATATATCTGTTCATTGGACATATACTGTATATATATACTGTACAAAAGATTATAAAAAAGACAACAAAAAGAGAAACAGATAAACAAATCATAGTGTAGCCTACCCTGTTCGAAAAAGGAGTAGGAAGAAGTAGCACTTTTTTTAATTTTATTCCTACCCCTTTTTAACTATTTATCACAAATTATATAATTTTATTCTATTGTTAATTATATACAGTATAAATGCTGTATCTCTATATAATCCAATACATTTATATAAATATACATATAAATATATAATATATATACTAAATAAATACTTTATAATATACACAATTTCTTCTATTCTTTATTTACATCTTACACATACTCCCAATCAACACACTTCCTCTTCCAGATACCTATTTAAAAAATATGTTTTGTACATCTTTTTAAACGGATTCATGTTTGTACTCTGTTTTAGCTCTAACTCCAGACTGTTCCACAAGTCCTCCCCACAGATTGACATGCACATACTTTTCATATAGTTTCTGACACTGAGTTTAAAAAAAAAGTTTAGCTCTCCTCTCAAATGATACCACCTTCTCTTTCCCTGAACATTCTTTGTATACTTTTTGGCAACAGGTTATTTCTGGCTTTGTATACATGATTTGTGATGTTTTAAATTTGACCAGATCCGTACATTTCTATAATTTCTTAATCATTGCTACCAAAACCAAACCACTGGTGCAAGTGCTGATGGGCTGCGGCGACTCCATGGTTTGTAACTTATCAGACAGGCTTCTTTAAATGAGCGGAGCGTCCCTTTAACGCGCACCTCACTATATAGGCCATAGGCTACATTACTGTATGTTAATTGTGTATGCGTGTGTGTGTGCATGTGTGTGCGTGTGTGTGTGCATGTGTGTGTGTGCATGTGCACGTGTGTGTGTGTGTGCGTGTGCGTCTGTGTGTGCGTGTGTGTGTGTGTGTGTGTGTGCGCGGCAGCAGCACCCCGACCAACTGACTCACATCACTGGCATCATGACCTATATTTTGTACCGAGGTGTCAGTGTGAGTGTACGTCGTCTGCAGGGTGGCATGTCAACAAACTCTATAGCCGAGGTCACGGAGCTCCTGCCGCACTGCCCTGAGGTGAACCTGAGGGTGTCTCTCTGGTGCGTCTGCCGCTCCGCGCTGAGAGGGGGGGCGTGAGGGAGGCGCTGGCTGAGACGCCGTGACTCAGCGTGTCTGATGGATGCGTCGATTCCTCGGAATTGGATTTAAGTATAGTACTTGAGTACAAATACTTAGTTCCTTTCCACCACTGTCTATAGCAGTGGTTCTCAAACTTTTTACACCAAGTACCACCTGAGAACGTAGCTGGCTCTCCAAGTACCACCATATGACCGGCGTTAAAATACAGTCTATTCAGCTATGCACAGTTCACGCAGGAGGCAAATGTATTCCTAATACCATTATTTATTGTTAACTTTTGTCAGACACAGCCACAATGTACAAAGGGATAGCACTAGAACTAGCAAACGCTTCCACACAACTCATCCAATGCAAGGGGCATTGAGAACATAATAACTAACATTCTCACATAGCAAGTGAGAAAATTAAGAACAACTGTATTTAAGCAAATGTAATTAATTCTCTCTCTATCTCTCTCTCTCTCTCTCTCTCTCTCTCTCACACAGCAAGCAATTGTCCGTCATTCTCTCTCACACACACACACACACACACACACACACACACACACACACACACACACACACACACACACACACACACACACACACACACACACACACACACACACACACACACACACACACACACACACACACACACACACAATTATTTTGTTACAAAAACTTAATTTCCTGCATTCTGGTGCAGGAATTTTTGAAATTGTACCCTTTAAATGCCAGTGTTTGTGATGGGCATCACAAATTATTGTAAAAAAGAAAAGAAAACACATATTCAATACATTTTTGAATGTTTACCCTTTAAATGCCAGTTTGTGTGATGGCATCACAAATTATTGTTAAAAAAACACAAAAAGGTAAAATATTTTCAATATATCAAATGCAAAGTAAATTTTTCTGGGGGGGATTATTATAGGCTAGGCATGTGTCAATGATTAGCAGCAACACAGATTTTGATGGATTTTTTGTAATGTCAGATTTAACACCAACTCTTTTCAGAAAAGTGGGAGTACTTTTTTTATCTGACATTACAAAAAAATCAAAAAATAAATGGTTATGATCAGGGCTGAAGTTGAATTAAAGATTTATGACTGTTTAGACTGCATTACTCTCTGTCACATTCATCTCCTGGTTGTTCCCCACTTAGGTTATCTAACTATCGCGCTGCCGCAACCAGAAACACTGGCCTGGCCTGCTTCTATGTTCAGTGGCCCGTTTTTTTTCTTTCTTTTTTTTTTAATTTTTTTTGCTTTTTTGGACATGTTTTCAAGTACCACCAGCAGTACCACCAAGTACCACTAGTGGTACGCGTACCACAGTTTGAGAACCACTGGTCTATAGGGTAGGTTCACACACTGTAGCACTGACGCTTCACACAGTTAGCTCCACACGGTAGCTGCCCAGTACAACCACAGTCTGACACGTTGGGCCGCTGAGCAGCTTCCGCTGGGGCGCTTTGGGGGTTAAAGGTGCTATAGATCAAATGTTTATGTAGAGTAATCTGTAAAAATAGAGTATAAATACATGATTAGGGAGGAATTTATCATTAAAAAGATTCGGCGGGTCCAAAATTAATGTCCCCCCCACGTGGAATGCACCTGATTGGATAAATTACATGCTGGTGCTCTAGTGAGACATCTAGTGGCTGAATGTTATCCATGGCACCTTTAAGTGCCTTGCTCAACGACATGTCAACAGTGGATATTGAGGGAGGGGGGAGTTTCTCAGATCTTCAGGCCACAGCTGCCCCAGAATAAGCTCCACACATTATCCACGTCCACGATGCGTGAGATTGTACGCCTGAAACGAAGGAGAGCGAGAAAGAAGGGGAGAGAGAGGTAGACGAGAAGTCTATGACTCACAGTGACGTACGTATACACTCCCCGTGGAAAACAGCATCCCTTGTATATTGGGTTGCGCCCACTTTTCCACGATGCACGTCTCAAGGCTCAGAGGTCTATCTTTAGCTCGTCTGCGCCGTGCTCTCTATACGTCTCTCTCCCCTTCACGGCTGGAGTGGATTCGAGAGGGAAGATCAATCGGGGATCATCGTCTTCCACCTCGTCAGCACATTTCGTGAAAACTACAAACGTTGATACTTTAAACCCAGCATTAAAGAACCATTTACGCTGTCGGGAAGGAGAGCACAGCCCTGCACTCCGAATTCCCATTCGAATGTGTATATATATTAGGGGTGTAACGGTACACAAAAACCACAGTACGGTACGTACCTCGGTTTTGAAGTCAAGGTTCGGTACGGGTTTCTTCGGTACAGTGGGGGACAGTTTGGCTTTCCATGTTCCACTCAGGGGTGATGTAGTGTGCAGTAACTAATTGTACTTGTAGGGCTGTCATTCAACAAATATTATATATTGAAATTAATAATCGACTTGTAAAAAAAACATTATAATAATTATATTAGATTGTGAAAAAAACAGCCCCCGGTGGGCGGTCGTTAGTGGTTAACATACCGTTGTATTCGGTATGGTACGGTACACACTGAAACGGTACGGTTCGGTTCGGTACGGATACGTGTACCTTTACACCCCTAATATATATGTATATATATATACAATAAAGGAATATCTTATCTTATATATTATATAAGATAAGATAAGATATTCCCTTATTGATCCCCTTGGGGAAATTCAGGCATCATAGCAGCATGGGGGAGGGGAGGTACAGGTATGGGCAGGGTAATAATAATACAAGCAATACAATTATAGTACAGTAAACAAGTTAAAATAGGCCATTTTAAAAACAATTAACTAATATGTTAGCCCTTCATTCTGCTGCTGTTACTGTAGGACTTCATTCTGTGAGTTCTGCAGCCAACATAACAATATTGATATTCATAGGTGGAGTTGAATATTGATACTCAACTGTATAATTCATGGTGATATAAAATGTCCTTTCTTAACCGATAAACGGATCTCTCGTCTGCCCTGGCCTCATTGTCTGGGATAATGCTGGGATTTACTGGTCAGATTGTTGGATTTGGTTAAACCACTAGTTCTCAGACTTTTCTCAGAAGGTTCTGTGTAGTAATGGATAATTATATTCTCACTGTATAATCACGCTGTAGTCATTACACACACGAGAGAGCTGTAATTGAAAGGGTGTTAAATGAGAAATGTAGTACAGAGTACAAAGCATGACAAATACAGTATTCAAGTGGTTAAAATATTCTGACGAAATATTCCCCTGACGAAATGAGCGGTTTCATACTGAAAAGCTAGAATATAAAACGAGAATATACATTATATATCCACATTTTAGATGACCAAATAAATCCCGGATAGTAGCTTTAAGTGCTGTAAGTGGTCTGTTTACTGCAGAGCGGAGGGACTGCGAGACCCATGTTACTGACCAGACACTCTATATCAGTGATGGCTGTTTACTGCAGAGCGGAGGGACTGGGAGACCCACGTTACTGACCAGACACTCTATATCAGTGATGGCTGTTAACTGCAGAGCAGGAGGGACTGGGAGACCCATGTTACTGACCAGACACTATATACCAGTGATGGCTGTTTACTGCAGAGCAGAGGGACTGGGAGACCTATGTTACTGACCAAACACTATATCAGTGATGGTTGTTTACTGCAGAGTGGAGGGACTGGGAGACCCATGTTACTGACCAGACACTCTATATCAGTGATGGCTGTTTACTGCAGAGCGGAGGGACTGGGAGACCCATGTTACTGACCAGACACTCTATATCAGTGATGACTGTTTACTGCAGAGTGGAAGAACTGGGAGACCCATGTTACTGACCAGACACTCTATATCAGTGATGGCTGTTTACTGCAGAGCAGAGGGACTGGGAGACCCATGCTACTGACCAGACACTCTATATCAGTGATGACTGTTTACTGCAGAGTGGAGGGACTGGGAGACCCATGTTACTGACCAGACACTCTATATCAGTGATGGCTGTTTACTGCAGAGCGGAGGGACTGGGAGACCCATGTTACTGACCAGACACTCTATATCAGTGATGGCTGTTTACTGCAGAGCGGAGGGACTGGGAGACCCATGTTACTGACCAGACACTCTATATCAGTGATGGCTGTCGATGAGTGTAGAGCTATCATTTTAACATGTAGACCACTTATTTTAACAAACAAAAAAATTCCACTTACAGCACCTTTAATATCTGTGCCTAGTTCCATGTGCTCACCTTGATAGCACAGTTGTACTTGTCCCATTCATATCATTGAAGGCATACAGGTAGGCAGGTAAACATGGTAGCAATCGAAGCACTAACGTTAATTGGGCGATTCCTCAAATGGGCCCAGACATTTTCAGTGTCTCTCTGGATGAGGTTAGTCTCAAGTTCAAGTTTCTTTATTAGTTGTCATACAAAAATACAGAATACTTTTATATGAAATGCTTTTTTCCGTTATGCTCCTGAGAGTGTGCTAGATAAAAATAGATAAAGTATAAAATAGAAAGTCAAGTACGTAAACAAAGTGTAAACAAAAAGTGTTCAATATACATATATACTGTACAATACAGAGTATAAAAAAGTAGTAACTGAGTTACAATACAATACAGTATTTCTATTTATTTATTTAGCCTTTATTTAACCAGGTTTGTCCCAATTGAGATCCAGGATCTCTTTTACAATGGAGACCTGGCCAAGAAACAGCAGCAACACAAAGTTTCAACATACACACATAGACACTACAGACAAAAGCAACGTTACAAAATGGTCAAACAAAACATCTGCACACAGAAAACGTGGTTACAATAGGCTTCACCATAGCCTTAAATACATTTAGTGTTACCAAGCTTTGGATCTTCAGATCGGACTGGAGATTGTTCCATGTATACAGTACAATGCAGAAATGGGATGAGGTACAATTTAGGGTAAGGTGCAATGAGGTATGGATTGTAGTGCAAGTCTCTTTACCAATAAATATAAAGTGTGTCTAAAGTGTCTAAAGTGGGTAAAGTGGGTGCTACAGTGAGTTGTTTATTTAAAGTGAGTGTGTACGTGTGGATGTGTGTGCTGTGAGTGTTTTTGATGGTTTGTTACATAGTGTTATTGTCGTTGAGCATCCTGATGGCCTGGGGATAGAAGCTCCTTCTGAGTCTCTCTGTACTGGCCATGAGACTCCGGTATCGCTTGCCTGACCGCAGCAGTTCAAAGAGGGAGTTGTTAGCTGGGAAACCATGATCTTCCTATACTCTACAAGGCGCAAGCTATGTTCAACACCATATGCATTCCCTATCATGGGACTGCCTCCGCCCCCGCCACGCCTGAGGACGTAAAGCACCCTCTCGGTGACCTCACCCTATCGCTGAATCTCTCCCCCCAGAGTTGACCTGTCAACCTCAGTATCTAGTCAGGAACAGGCTAAACACCAGATCAGCTGTATGCACTGGTGTCTGACTATAGAGATGTCCACCAGCCAGGAATGTGTAGAGATAAGTATTATAATGCACATCTGTCTTCGGCGGGTGCTGTGAGCTGACCCGTTAATCCATGTTGAAGTTAGAACATTGTTGATGTCAAGTGTGTAAAGTCCTGCCCTTACGACAACAGTATTATGGTATTTTCAAAGTACAGAATCTATACAGAACTGCACCCTGAGAGAGGGAACTGCACCCTGGAGAGGGAGGTTTGCCCTGAGTGGGAGGTTCGAAGGGTCAACGTGGGTATAAAACAGGAGGGAAGACTGTCTTAAACTGTGGATACCAAACAGAGAAAGTAAAGACGACTTGAACTGTTGAACAGTAATCCAGAACTATTTTAATCTATTCTATTCTACTATTTTATTGCACTGCACTATTGCACTATTTTACTCTCTCTATTTTATCTTACTCTTTTTATTATTGTCTATTTAAAACTGAATCAAACCATAAACAAGGTGGCCTGTTGGGATGTTAGCTCCTAATGTGAAAAACTGTGATTTTATATGTACATTTACATTTACATTTAGTCATTTAGCTGACGCTTTTATCCAAAGCGACTTACAAGTTCTGTACGACAAGCCATCAGGAAGAGCACAACTCTATCAGCTGAGTAACAATGTTCATCAAAGTGTTGAGTGCTACAGTGTAGGTTAGTTTATTAGGACAAGTGCATGACAGTATGGTTAGTTAGGGTTAGATTTTTTTTTTAATTCAGATAATGGTTGAAGAAGTGAGTCTTTAGTCGACGGCGAAAGATTGGACGTGTTTCGGCTGTCCTAACTGGGGTGGGTAGTTCATTCCACCATTGTGGGGCAAGGACTGAGAATAGGCGACTTCTCTTTGATGACCCTCCCGGAGCTTGGATAGGAGTAGGTCTGAGGCGGCCATAAGATGCAGAGCGTAGGGGTCTTGAGGGTGTGTAGTTAGAGACCATTGACCGGAGGTAGGCGGGAGCAGTTCCCTTTGCCGCACGGTATGCTAGGTCAAGGGCCTTGAAGCGGATTCGTGCAGCAATGGGGAGCCAGTGCAGGTCCCTAAGAAGTGGGGTGACATGGGCCGACTTCGGTAGGTTTGAGATCAGGCGGGCCGCTGCGTTCTGAATGAGTTGAAGAGGCTTAGTGGCAGTGGCCGGGAGGCCAGCGAGCAGTGCGTTGCAGTAGTCGAGGCGGGAGATGACTGTTGATTGGACGAGGAGTTGGGTGGCTTCTTTTGTCAGGAAGGGGCGTATCCTTCTGACGTTGCTCAGGAGGAATCGGCAGGTTCTGGTTGTCGCTGCGATGTGAGCAGAGAAGTTCAACTGGTCGTCGAGGACAACACCAAGGTTCTTGGCGGTCGGGGACGCGGTCACAGCTGCATTCTCGACTGTGATGGAAAGGTCGGTCAGGGGGGAGGATTTGGCCGGCAGGTGGAGCAATTCTGTTTTGCTTAGGTTCAGTTTGAGGTGGTTGGTCGTCATCCAGGCGGAGATGTCGGACAGACAGGCCGAGATCCGCTCAGAGACGTGGATATCTGAGGGAGGGAAGGAGAGGAAGAGTTGAGTATCGTCGGCATAACAGTGGTAGGAGAAGCCATGAGACGTGATAATGTTACCCAGTGATTTAGTGTAGAGGGAGAAGAGAAGGGGTCCTAAAACCGAGCCCTGGGGGACACCCGTCCGCAGGGGGCGGGTGGCCGACAGGGTCCCTCTCCATGACACTTGGTAGGAGCGGTCATTGAGGTATGATGACAACCATGTCAGCGCAGAGCCAGCCACCCCCATTCCTGCGAGGGCCGCGAGGAGGATCTGGTGGTTGACTGTGTCGAAGGCTGCAGATAGATCTAGGAGAATCAGGACAGAGGAGAGGCCTTTCGCTTTTGCTAAGTGAAGTGCCTCTGTGACCGCAATGAGGGCTGTCTCTGTGGAGTGACCAGTCCTGAAGCCTGACTGATTAGGGTCTAGGAGGTCATTCTGTAAGAGATAAGCAGTAAGTTGGTTGGATACAGCACGTTCAAGTGTTTTAGAAAGGAAGGAGAGAAGAGAGACAGGACGGTAGTTGCCTATGACGGTAGGGTTCAGGGATGGTTTTTTTATGAGGGGCGTGACTCTGGCTTGTTTTAGGGAGGTGGGGACCACCCCCGAGTTGAGTGAGGAGTTGATGGTTGCAGTTAGGAATGGGAGGATGTCTGGTGCTATGGACTGGAGGAGTGGGGAAGGTAGCCGGTCCAGCTGGCATGTAGTCGGACGGTTCGACGTTACCAGTGTCAGGGTCTCGGCTTCTGTAATGGGAGAGAAAGATGACAGAGTGAAGGATGAGGTTCTCGATTCAGCATTTGGAATGGGTGGGGGTTGGGAGAAGGAGCTGCGGATGTTCTCCACTTTTTCCTCAAAGAAGATCGCAAAGTCTTCGGCAGAGAAAGATGAGGGAGGGGGGGGTGGGGGGGGGAGTGAGGAGGGAGGACATGGTAGCATGCAGTTTGCGAAGATTCTTGGCAGAGGCCTCGATCCTATGGTGAAAGAAAGAAGCTTTGGCATTAGTAATGGTTTTGGAGAATGTTAACAAGAGGTTGTGATATGTGTCGATGTCAGCAGTGAGGCGTGACTTTCTATACTTCCTTTCAGCTGCTCTCAGGACCTGTCTTTGTTCTCTCACTGGATCTGTCAGCCATGGACTGGGTGGGGAACGGCGGGCAGGTTTCTCAACGAGGGGACAGAGCTTGTCGAAGGAGGTTGCAAGGGCTGAGAGGAGGGTGGAGGTTGCCATCTCTGTGGAGAGAGCAGAGAAGGTGTCACTCAAAGGTAGAGTGGATAGTATGTCAGAGGAGAGGGTGGAGGGGGATAGGGAGGGCAGGTTGCGTCTGAGTGAGACGGTTTGAGTTGGGGTGAAGACCTTTCGGTTAAGCATGAGAGTTAGTGAGAAGGATATGAAGGAATGGTCAGATACATGTAGGGGAGTTACCGTGGTGTTAATGATGCTGGAGTTACGTGAAAATATGAGATCCAAGGAGTTGCCTGCTTTGTGGGTGGGAGGCATGGCAGTGGGAGTCAGGTCAAATGATTGTAGGAGGGAGACTACTATGACTGACTGAGATGAGTCAGGCAGGTTGAAGTCGCCCAATAGAAGGAGAGGGGTACCATCTTCCGGTAAGGAGCTTAGAAGCATGTCCAGCTCATCTGTGAAGTGATCGAGCGGACCTGGAGGGCGGTAGAGTGTAACAATGGTGAGATTGAAAGGATTAGAGACAGATACTGCATGATATTCAAAAGAGGAGAGTGACAGTGCTGGGAGGGGTGTTACGTTTGTAGTCCATGAAGGAGATGTCATGAGGCCAGTGCCTCCACCCCGCCTGGAAGGTCGAGGTGTGTGAGAGAAGTTATAGTTTGTAGATAATGCTGCAGGTGTTGATGAGTTATTGGGGGTTATCCAGGTCTCAGTTAGAGCCAGGAGCTGCAGATTTTGACTATGGGCGTAGGCAGTAATGAAGTCAGCTTTCTTGACTGCTGATTGACAATTCCATAGGCCTCCCTGTACTGTGACAGGTGTATTAGTGGCTGTAGGAGGGTAGGATAGATTAGCCGGGTTGCTAGCAAACTGCCGTGGGTGGGTTGAGTCTGTTCTGGGGGAGCAGATTGTGGATATGAGACACATTGTGGTGTCAAGAGTGGCAGGGAGGAAGTAGAGAAATAGCAGAGTGGGAGGTCTGCACTTTATGTGCTCATTTTATGCCTGTCTTTTTTCTGTTGTGAAGCACTTTGAGCTGCAGTTTCTGTATGAAAGGTGCTATACAAACAAAGTTTATTATTATTATTATTACATCATGGTGATACATGGCAGTACCATGGTAAAGTATATAATAACATATATGCCGTTGAGCCCTTGTGAGCTCTTTGTAATTTCTTTGCTCAACAAAGAGGCAGCAAAGGATTAGTACATATGTTGCGGGTTTGTAGAGGTTAAATACATCCCTCTGTCTAGATCATAGATCCCAGTTGGGTTCCCAAAGAGAAGAACCCAATCACTTGGGTTCCCAAAAGAAAGGAACGCAACCAGGTGGGTTCCCAAAGAGAACACATTTCCTTGGAGTTCCAGGAGTATATAGTGAGGTTTATATACTGTCGCTCCCTGGCTGACTGTAGCGTTAACCCTTTCACCGCAGCACTACCAAACAGTTAACCCTTTCACTGCGACAATACACAGAAGGTTAACCCTTTCACTGCCACACAACAGCAGGTTAACCCTTTCACTGTCACACTAGAGAAGGTTAACCCTTTACTATCACACTACCGACGATAGTGGCGATAGTAGATGAGGTGTGGGTCGTTACGTCCATGTTGAAGCTATAGTGATGAGGTGTGGGTCGTTACGTCCATGTTGAAGCTATAGTGATGAGGTGTGGGTCGTTACGTCCATGTTGAAGCTATAGTGATGAGGTGTGGGTTGTTACGTCCATGTTGAAGCTATAGTGATGAGTTTTAGTTTAGTTTAGTTTAGTTTAGTTTATTCGGATCCTCATTAGCCATTGCCACAGGCATAGGCTACTATTACTGGGGTCCACACAAATCAATACAATACAATAAAATCAATACAATACAATTAATACAATACAATAAAACAATACAATACACCTCAATAACACCTAAAAATATTATATAATAAAAATATCTAAGTTCACCAATCACACATACCCATCTACTCAATCATGTTTCAAGGCATATATGTTCACTTAAAGCATAACAATACATCTCAATACAATATACAAATATATTAAAAATCTAAGTTCAACAATCACACATACCCATCTTCTCAATCACCCACTATGTTTACTTAACTGACAGTACCACTCTTTCTTATATGATTTTTAAGGTGTTTTTTAAATGTCTGTTTGTCTTCAACCCTAGTTAGTGCAGGTGGTAAGGAATTCCATGCAGTCATGGCTCTATACATCACAGTCCTTTTCATTGCATTTGTTCTTGGCATGTTGAAGCTATAGTGATGAGGTGTGGGTTGTTACGTCCATGTTGAAGCTATAGTGATGAGGTGTGGGTTGTTACGTCCATGTTGAAGCTATAGTGATGAGGTGTGGGTCGTTACGTCCATGTTGAAGCTATAGTGATGAGGTGTGGGTCGTTACGTCCATGTTGAAGCTATAGTGATGAGGTGTGGGTCGTTACGACCATGTTGAAGCTAGTGATAAACTGTGGGTTGTCTCCTTTTACATCCATGTTAAAGCTAGTGATAAGGTGTGGGTTGTCTCCTTTTACGTCCACGTTGAGGCTAATTTAACACTGACATTCCACACAGTGTTTGCTACCACTGTAGTGCTGTGAGATGACATAAGAGACACAATATCTAACAGAAAGTATATGGAAAGGAAAGATATACACAGAAAAGCCACCGGAGCAGTTTCATTGAAAAATCCGGCTCATCGATTATAATCTGGGTCATACTGTATAATGCATCGTCAGACAGTATCAAACATCGGGCCTACATTTGTATTTTGTATTTGTATTTATTTATTAACACAGAGTTAAACAAAAGTAAAAAAAAAAAAAAAAATACATAATAACCATATTGTGAAGGAGAAGTTAGAAGCCTAGAGGCTTATCGAGCACTTCCCCTGTTTTGTCAAATGAAAACATACAAAAATATACACATTATTTAAAAAATATACCAGTAATACATTCAAAACATGTGTTAACACAAACATACATACGTACACACAGTACATACATGCATATACTGTATACTGCGTACATAATAATACATATAACCACCCACCCACCTGCCTACAAACCTACCCACCCACATAACCAAATGCATAGCTACATGTATGACCTATTTATCTATCTACTACTTTTGGATATGAGCATTTCTTTTGTAGTTTACTTTAAAAAATAAGCAGAGATGGAGATGTCCTCAGCCTATAGGATCAGCTGCATTCCAAAGATTGGACCCTCTATACCTCACTGAGAACTGCCTAAGTGAAGTACCACAATAAGGTATAATATGCAGGTCCCTGGACTGACGTGTAACATATGAATGAACATCCGAATTAAAAGAAAAAAAACTATTAAAGGGGAACTATTTGACTATTTCTTTCACTATTTGGGCACTTTTACACAATTCCTGTGAGTCTATGGAGCACCTCTGTAATTTTTTTTTAATTCATTGTTTTGTATTTCTAATCAACTACTCAAAAACAGCATTTTTCTACCTCAAGATCTTAAGCCGTTTTGAGCCTGGGCACCTAAACCACGGTGGGGCCTGATGATAAAAAAAAAAAAAAAAAAATATTAATATAAGTCCACATAGCTATGAAACAATGCTAAACACTGAAAAAGGCCATTTATAAGATAGTTCCCCTTTAAAACAAAACGTGCAAACTGTCTACGGGAGCGTCTTCAAGCCGCCGCTGCCGCTAGCACGCTGTAGCTCGACGACTCTCCGCTGCGACCGCGGGTCAGTGGGTTCTGTCTGGCTCCTCCCTCCCGTCAGTGATATTCTGTGGGGGAAAAAAAAGAAAAGAATAAAATAAATAACCTCTCGGGTGAGGAACCGCATAACGCTGTTGTTCCCATCTGGGTTTGATTCACTAATATTTCTTTATTACTCTTTTAAGTGGTGTTCAAAGCTCCAGCGGGATAGCGGCCACATATTTCGGATTCTTACTGTTTATTCATGGGCATGAGAGGAATGCCGGGGGACTCTCTCCTCTCCTCTCCTCCTCCTCCTCCGCCCAGGAAGACCTCGAGGAGAGCGGGAGCCTGCAGTTATACCACAAGAGAGTTGAGCGAATGAGAAAAGGCATTCTTTTCCCGCTGCCCTGGAACAAACATCCACACGGCGCTAGTTTCGCCGGAGCGCGCTCATCTTGTGGGTCCTTTCCTATATAGTCCAGACGTGGCGGACGTGGACGCGCGTCAGCCGGGGGGTCTGCGTGGACAGATATTGACGTGGCACCACCAGACCAGTCCGCACAAATACCACACACATTTTTGCTGTATATACCGTATATTTATTCTTACCGCATATAATAATAATAATAATTAGGGATGTCCGATATTATCGGCCTACCGATATTATCGGCCGATATCGGCATTAAAATGTGATATCGGAAAAAATATCGGTATCGGTTTTCAAATTTTTTATTTTATTTTTTACATTTCTACAACCTTTATTTACCCTGGCAAGCAAGTAAGAACAAATTCAGATTTTATTTATTGTATGCAAAGTAAAAGTATGCATAATGTTGTGTTAATTCCACAACAAGATATATGTAATGTTAATTACCTGAAATTATAAAAAAAAATTGGGGGTGAAACCCTGCATATATCGGTATCGGTTGATATCGGTATCGGAAATTAAGAGTTGGACAATATCGGTATATCGGTATCGGTAAAAAAGCCAATATCGAGCATCCCTAATAATAACTTAATTTTATATAGCGCCTTTCATGAGACCCAAGGTCGCTTTACATAGGGCAATAACAGACAAGAGACAAACGTGGTAGACCGACACACAACATTAAGTATCGGAAGCTGGGGGTCAAAGGCCATGTTAAAGAGGTGAGTTTTGAGGAGTTTCTTGAAGCAGTCCATAGAGTTGGGGCGTTGCTGCAGAGTTCTGCGGGGAGGGAGTTCCAGAGGGTGGGGAGCGGCCACACTGAAAGCTCTGTCAGACTTCTTGATTGATAAATACAGTTTAAGATTTGTTTTGTAATAGGCCCTAATCATTTGGCATAAGATATTGATGGCTATATTAATACCGTAACATTATTTAATTTCGTGCAAGGGCAGACATGTGTGTGTTCCACCTACAGTACGTGTGGATTCACGTCGACACCCTCATGTGCTTAAGATGCCTAAAGAGACGCCCCGAAGCACATCCAATATTGAGAATGTCAAAGAATTTCCGACTGCTCTAAATACTGTGTGTGTGTGTGTGTGTGTGTGTGTGCGCGCGCGCATGTGTGCAAGTGCAATTGTTTGGCTATCGTGTCACAAAGTAAATAAACTCCCATTGAAATGGTGACCGCTGTGCCATTTATGTTTTTATTCGTACGTCAGCTCTTTGACTGCCAGAGTGGAGGTGACTCAACCTCGATGACTCGGACTCGGACTAGGGTAATGGGGACTCGACTCGGACTCTTCTTTGGTGACCCGGACTTCGACTCGGACTCGAACACCGGGGACTCGACAACTCGACTCGGACTCGAGATTTAGTGACTCGACTACGACGCTGGCTGTTAGACCATGTGAGCAGCTGGCGATGCAGCGGTCGTTCTCATGGGCATTGAGGGCTGGTGGTGGTGCAGAGGTCGTTCTCATGGCCATTGAGGCCTGGCAGTGCAGAGGTCGTTCTCATGGGCATTGAGGGCTGGTGGTGGTGCAGAGGTCGTTCTTATGGGCATTGAGGGCTGGTGGTGGTGCAGAGGTCGTTCTCATGGGTATAGGCCTGGTGGTGCAGAGGTCGTTCTCATGGGTATAGGCCTGGTGGTGCAGAGGTTGTTCTCATGGGCATTGAGTGGTGTAGTCTGACGTCGCTTTGGACCGCCCCCGCGAGGTCCACCCGTATAGGGATTTATCATTGGGAAAATGGATTATCGGCTATACGATTTACGATTAATTGCGAATATTTTCATGTTGAGCTATAGATTGTGGATGAATACGGACAGAAAGGTACACCATGCAAATGTTAATGCTTTATTTGTTTTAAATTAGACGATTTAGAAATGGTCAATGGGCAAACAGCAATAACGTAACCACTACACCTCCCTATTGTAGAGATGGCTATATCAGGCTTCCCAGCAACAGGGTCAAACGTCTATTCAAAAAAGCAAAACGGCTTCCTGGTAATAATCTTCTATGATGATGATACAAGCTGAGGCGACTCCTTGCGGGCACGGCTCCCCGTCGTACCGAGTTACAGCTTGTATCATCGACTTATTGTTGTTGCTTAGTGTTCCTTTGTGAAAAGGTATCATGGTATTTCCAAGAAGTAGAGGGACGTATCGGGGGAGAGAGACGAGAAGGAACAGAGACGTGGAGCTCCCCGACTACTTCCGTCACCAGCTCTTGGGAAATAAGCAGACAAGGGACTCTACGAGATGAGTGGAGTGAGACGTGAAGTGGCTTATTATACCAGTGAGAGTAGAGCATTTGTCATGTTTAGAGTCTTGTGTCCATAGCCGACGTTTTATGAGTTGTCAGCTCCTTTCTGTCATTCATTTCTATGCTGGAGAAGCGACAGGCGCGTTCCTCTTCCCAGCGACACGCCTCGCGTTTTATGAGCTCTGGGCGGCAGCGTTTTTGGCGGAGCGCTCCCAGCTCATAAAGTTGAAACTAGTTAAACTTTTGGAAAAGGAGCGCGCTCATCAATGTAACTCATCGAGGAAGGGGCGGAGCCGCGACTGGCGCAAGCCTCAGAAAAAACGCTCAGAGCTTTTTTTTTTCTTTTTTCAAATCGATCCGCCTTGAAAAAAAGGCTTTGAGTGGACACATAGCCTTAGAGACATGTTGACATTTTAAACTCGGAATGTCATTCAGCGGGTCTTTTTAAAAAGGGATTTCTGTTACTGTATATTTCGGGTGCATACTGGTGACGTATTTCACCTTTTTTGACAAGTCCCCAAAAAATAAGTAAACTATACGATTTGGCAATTTCTTTTTTCTTTTTGGCATTCTATTGCTTTATTGGACAGACCCGGCAGAGAGGAAGGATAGGAGAAGATATGGGGGGAGGAAATTCGGCAAGATATGGGGCGCCCGATTTGGCTATAGTTTTGACATCAAATTGAGAAAATATTTAATTTACAATATTGAAATTGACATTCCTGATATTTAGGTGGTTGATTGCTATTCAGCACAAGTCAGTTTCTCTAATGATGTGAACGACGTGTGTTGAGTTCTCAGCGAGGACATCATCATCGACCTCCTGTTAATTTCCCCGCCCGTCTTCCCTCTCCCTGTACCCAGCCTCTTTGATTGCACTACCAAAGACAAGGTCAGCAGTACCACCCTACTGTATTTTATAACCATTTTTCTTTTAAACAATTTAGATACCGATGTTGGGTTTATTACTTTGGAGTTAACTGTGATTCAAGTTGTTGTTGTCCCTTGCATGAACCTGCTACAATACTTGAGTTAATTTAGACCAATAACAGTGCGCTAATGTCTTTAGCTGCTCACATGGTGCACACACCGCACTCGTGTGAACCTCTGAGCAAACAGACTTTCAGAGAGTAGAGAGGGAGAAAGAGGAAACGTAACCTTTGGTCGTTTATAGTAAGACGATCGTTTTTATGGAAGAACTGAACAGTATGTAAGTTGCGAGAAGACTGGCTAAGTTGTGTATAAGTCTGTAGTGTTAGCTTGCTAGCATACTGTACTGCCCTGCAGAATCTACCTACAGTAACTACCATTTCTCTTTTAAAAAATTGAGTTATAAGAACCTTTCACAGTTCAGTCTTGCTCTGTTTTTAGATAAAAGGGGTGTAACGAATTGCAGTAACTATAAGTACTTTACCTCTTAACACGCAACGGCCCATATACGATTTGCCCGCCGGCGCCCGACACCACTTTGCCGACCTCTAGCGGCTCGGGTGTGCATATCAAATTGAGAAAATATTTAATTTACAATATTGAAGGATTTTTATGCAATTTGGACATGTACTACACAAGACTTCAGGCTACTCAGGGTGTTTTTTCAGCCATACCAATTTTTTTGGAAATATACTTTTGGATATTGCAACTATTACAGAAAAACGTGAGTAACACGTTTTTCTACAACTCAAGTTCAGACCTATGTTACTCTATTTCATTAGCACTAAAAGTGAATTTTCTTTATTGTATCAGAAACGTCAGAATGTTATCTTTCAAAAGAGACCAGGTGCTATAAGTATAAATATAAGTATAAGTATAAGTATAAAGTATAGATAGTATTTTGGTTTGCAAAAAAAGTATGCAGTCCTCAAGTTCAAGTAAAGAAAAAATGGCCACTGTTGGGGGCGCCAGTTAAGCCAATTCTTTCAGTTTCACTTTTTGCGCAGTTACTGTGGTTAGCTTCTGCAGGGCAGTGTAGTTGGCCCGGTGAAGATACAGCTCCTGAGGTCAGCTTGTTTCAGACTGTAGATGTACATGTAGATCAGACTGTAGATTTAGGTGTAGATCAGACTGTAGATGTAGATGTAGATCAGATTGTCTCGTCTTCCAGTCATTTAAGAGCCACTATATACACGCCAACTAGTGTAAACCTGTGAGCTTGCATGTAACTAAAAATGTTCTATTCATTCTTTCAGAAGAGTGCTCTCTCAAAACATAAATTAAGATAAGATAAAGTATTGATCCCCTTGGGGAAATACGGGTGTCATAGCAGCATTGTAGAAAGACATAATATAGGCAATACAATTTTGGAAATATAGAAATCTGAGATAAACTAAGGTGCAGATGAGGGTCTGTATGTTATATTATATGTTCCAATAAATATAAGCAATAAAGAATATATACTATGAGTAAGAGTAAAAGTAAACAGTAAGCACAAGGTGCAGTATACACAAGGTATCCTAACTGGCATGATGTACGACGTCATACGTTGTAGTCCGTGCAGGTTTTGGTGGTTAACCTGTTCCACACGATGTGAAAATCCGCATAAAATATATACGTAGGTAAATGGAATATTGCTCCACTTCTACAAGGGTTATTTGCATATTCTTGGTATCTAGGTACATCTATGGACCTCAGGGAATGTATTCACAGTGTCAGAAATATTGTGTCTATTACTAGGCTTGCTTAAATTGTGATGAAACAAAGGAGAATATGAATTATGATTTTTCTTTGCATCTTTGACAGTAAATAACACCATGATAATAATGACCAAACTTTAAAAACTGCCACTGACCTCGTTCAGTACCCTCTTGAGATCATGTGTACAAAAAAATCTAAGAAAATTAATAAAGGGAAGATGATAAAACCGAAGGTTCTGTAGATACAGTACTGAATTCTCCCATCCGGACCAATGCAATTTGAAATATTATTATAGAATATAGAATAGATGCATTGCTTATACATTACCTTATTATAGCCAATTCGCACATTTATATATACATATATTATCTTTCAAATGCCTGAGTTCAATTTGGATTTAGTATCACCAGGCATGCATAAGAACAGATAATGATATCTACTGTAATCTAGTGTACTTTTTTTATTTTCCCCACAGTGCAACCGTTTTGAAACAAATTTCAGATCTAATTGTTCCTACATGCTAACAATAGGGAGGAGAAACTAACTCTGTTTCAATATTTGTCCAAATCGTTACCTTTTGTGGCTTATTATAGCGAATAATAACAGTTATTGACATAATTCATAATTCAACTCTGAACTTTGAACCCCCATAGAACTTGCCAGGAAGTGTAGTTCGGAAAAATGCCAACGCTGGTCGACAGCTATGCATGTCCTCTACGAAATGGCCGCAAAAAGACTACAATTCCCATGGTTAAAAATTTCCATTTTCGTTTCAAGCTTGGAATGGGACGATCGAAAATCGAAAACTTAAAACTATCTTTTAACACTTTTAACCTATTACTAAACTAACGCATTGATGATAATATACATTCTACATGCTTTTGTGACATGTTAGTGATGTTAATACTTGAAAACGTTTGATTTTAAAATCGCAATTTTTTTTGCATCACTCTGAAAAATATGGATCTATGATCATAATGTCATTTAGGGGTCGGTACCGACCCTGATGGGTGGAACAGACACACTTAGTGGTCAGACATTACTAATAGTTCTAATTAGGAATTTAAATAATTACACTTTAAAGTACCAGTCTGGCGGTTACTTATTTGACATTTTAAATGGATTATTATTATTCCCTCTCCCCTGTCTGGGTCGTTTTGTTCTGTCTCAGCGTCACACCTTTAGACCATGACTCTGGGGAAATGGCTCTCTGTGTGTGTGTGTGTGTGTGTGTGTGTGTGTGTGTGTGTGTGTGTGTGTGTGTGTGTGTGTGTGTGTGTGTGTGTGTGTGTGTGTGTGTGTGTGTGTGTGTGTGTGTGTGTGTGTGCGTGTGCGTGTGTGTTTGGGGGGGGGGGGGGCCTGTGTGTGTGGTCTCTAGGATGTGACATTGCATTGTTCTGCTTGAGGAATGAGAAAGGAGGATGAATGACCTGGTCAAGTTCTGGCCACAAGTGAAAATACAACCTGAGTCACAGAGAACATGAGTCACCAGACACACACACACACCATACATACACACTCACACCATACATACACACTCACACACAACACGCCCTGTGCCAGAACAGCAACACGCCCTGTACCAGAACACCAACACGCCCTGTACCAGAACACCAACACGCCCTGTACCAGAACACCAACGCGCCCTGTGCCAGAACACCAACACGCCCTGTACCAGAACACCAACACGCCCTGTACCAGAACACCAACGCGCCCTGTGCCAGAACACCAACACGCCCTGTGCCAGAACACCAACACGCCCTGTACCAGAACACCAACACGCCCTGTACCAGAACACCAACACGCCCTGTGCCAGAACACCAACGCGCCCCATTCCAGGAAAACAAGCAGGCGGCGTACATCCAGCAGGGATGAGCGCAAGCTAACTCTTTTCACCGTCGGTTAGTCGGTGGGTGGTCTTGAGCGGATAACCACATAGCTGGCGCGTGCCGGCGTTTGCGAAGGCCGAAATATATGACAAGTTCTACTTTATTTTTTAATCAATCTCACAGCAGCATCTGGTCTCCACGGAGCTCACCATCACGCCGCCAGGATCACTCGATCAGCTCGGCCCGTCGTCCTCACTGCGCTGCGGGAACAGATGCTTTGTATTTTCTGACGAGTCAGCCGTGTGGACGTGGTATCTCCGGTCCCACATGTCCCACACTAAGACGTTCAGATTTTAGAAGACTTCAATTCACTTTTATTGAAGTTCGCCGCGGGGGTTGTAAGCGCGTCTGGCTGCGCCAGGATGTTAACTCGTCAGCGACAAGAAGGGAACGCACCAAGAGAGCCTAGCTTAGCATGAAAGAGCTAGTCAGACGATGTCGCTGTTGGGATTTCACACAATATACCCGTTTTGACAAGTCACGTTATACCATAACCATACAATGCCTGGTCATACAGCTCTATACTCTCTCAGCATACATGTAGATTGATATATAGATGCACGGCATGAGGCAAATTGTTACTCGAGGACAAGTTAACGTACTGTGATTGGTGGCAAATAGACAGGAAGTGAAGTTTTTATTTATTTAGCCTTTATTTAACCAGGTTTGTCCCAATTGAGATCCAGGATCTCTTTTACAAGGGAGACCTGCGGCCAAGAATAGCAGCAACACGCCAGTTACGCCAATTGTCGCTCTCGTAGAGTAACGCTAGCATTAGCTTAACCCAGGGGTTCCCAAACTTTTCAGGCCGGGACCCAGAAAATAAGGCGTCAATGCACATCGTCAGGCTTTTTTTTTCTCTTTTTTTTTTCTCATGTGACCGATTTTTTAAGCCAAATATCACTTCAATCCTATTAAGTTAGTTCAAGTTAGTTATTCATTTATATATATTCGTTTTTGTTTATTTATTAAATTAATATAAAACCATATAGTCATAGCTTCTAAGTTCAGTGGCCTGACAAAAAAAAAGAAAAAAAAAATGTTTTTTTTTAAACATCTCGCGGCCCTCCCGTGGCTGCTCGCGGCCCACCTTTGGGTCGCGACCCCGATTTTTTTAACCACTGGCTCAACCTACTTCATCGTCATTCAGTGCTCCTCCTAGTCTCCCCTTCAATGCAATGCAGCGCTAACGCTCTGTGGAATTCACGCTTAGTTAGCGTTAGCTGTTAACGCCAGTGTTGTGTACCCGGGGGACTAAACACCAAAAGCCAATGTTGTCTGTCTGTTTACATGGGTCACGTCATATGGATTGAATGGGATCGTTACCAACAGGGCTGTTGTTGCATCGATCAGCTGAACTAATCATTAAATGCAATTGTAGACGTATGGCAGGTGTCTGAGGAGAAAGGAGAGAGTATTAAAATTACTGGGCTAAAAAATGGACACGCAGAAAAGTTACATTCGAAGCAATACAAGCATATGGACAAGACACAAAATGAGAGCAGATAAACAGAAAACATTTATTACAGGCTTTCTGAAAGAACATACTGTATACTGTGGGCCTATTGCCATACTTCTGATTAGCCTAAACTATTTGAAATTATGGAAATGTTCACAAATTGAAATTCTAAATGAAAATAAACAACAGAGATCTTCTGCCACAATATCCACACACACTCATTTTCAGATTATTTCCCCTTTACCCACCATCTCTGTTTCAACAAATATGCATATAAAACACATATAAGATTAGATTATATTTGATTAAAATGTATCGTCATTATAAGTACAGCACAGCTAAATGAAGCATGGCATCCAACCAGAGAACGAGCACATTACAAAAGTCAACTTTGATCCCGTGCGAACGATGATTCAGTCGTTCTGTCTTCATGACCCCTGATATCTGACCTGAGTATGAGGAGGAACCGCACGGTGCATAAAAGACGAGTCATTATTTCCTGTCTCGCTGTCCGGATGTGAAAGAGGAGGGGCGCCGGGGAAGTGGAGGGTTCTGCTGGCAGGGTCCCACTTTAAACAAAGACTATAGACCAGCCTAGCATTCACTGCTGGACGGTAGGACTGCATGAAGGTACACTGTCACAGATCCGTGGATATTTTTTTTTAAGTCAAAGATTTGTTTTCTTGCGGCGATATTAAAAGAATAAAAAAATAAAGACTCTTTTTTATGAAATAGGACCATGACAATCGCATTACAAGACAAAGACATAAAAACAATGTTGTGTATCACGTTGTAATTTGTGCCGTAAAACTGTCTAATAGTGTTATGCCTCATCTACATTAGCTATGTTCAGCCTGGCTGGGGCTAGTCATGGTCTAGCATGGTGGTACGGTATGGTTGGGTTTGCATCTCCATTGTGTTTCTTGTAAACTCTCCGGTTGCTAGGCAACCTTTCAAAATTCACTCAAAGCTAAACCCATGACGATACGACAGTCCCTGGTAACTTTGGCCAGGTTGTTGTGAAAGGTGGCTGTCTCAGGATTGGCCAGGTTCTAAAGACAATGGGGACACTCACTGTGTGCCAGACAGGTCACAGCACGGCTAAACCCTGGCTAGTGGAGACGAGGCCACAGCACGGCTAAACCCTGGCTAGTGGAGACCAGACAGGCCACAGCACGGCTAAACCCTGGCTAGTGGAGACAAGGCCACAGCACGGCTAAACCCTGGCAAGTGGAGACAAGGCCACAGCACGGCTAAACCCTGGCTAGTGGAGACAAGGCCACAGCACGGCTAAACCCTGGCTAGTGGAGACGAGGCCACAGCACGGCTAAACCCTGGCTAGTGGAGACAAGACCACAGCATGGCTAAACCCTGGCTAGTGGAGACAAGGTCACAGCACGGCTAAACCCTGGCTAGTGGAGACAAGACCACAGCATGGCTAAACCCTGGCTAGTGGAGACAAGGCCACAGCACGGCTAAACCCTGGCTAGTGGAGACAAGGTCACAGCACGGCTAAACCCTGGCTAGTGGAGACAAGGCTACAGCATGGCTAAACCCTGGCTAGTGGAGACAAGGCCACAGCACGGCTAAACCCTGGCTAGTGGAGACAAGGCCACAACACGGCTAAACCCTGGCTAGTGGAGACAAGGCCACAGCACGGCTAAACCCTGGCTAATGGATAAGATAAGATAAGATATTCCTTTATTGATCCCCTTGGGGAAATTAAGGCATCATAGCAGCATGGGGGAAGGGGGGGGGGGGGGGGGGTACAGGTAGTAAAAACAACACAAGCAGTGTAAACAAATAGGTCAATATAATTTACTATCTAACTAACTGAAATATATATTCACAGTATTCACAGTGTCACATAAGGTGCAGTATGCATAAGGTAGTGTTATAATTTACTATCTAACTAACTGAAATATACATTATTCACAGTATCACAGTATCCACCTAAGGTGCAGTATGCCTAAGGTAGTGTTATTGTCCTCCTTGGGTTCCTGTTAGTCCTAGGTCAATGTCTGGCAGCAGTCGGAGACAAGGCCACAGCACGGCTAAACCCTGATAACTATAAAGCTATCTAAAGATGCACCACAAGATATTTATGTGGTCACGAGCTACTGGCAGACCCTTCACACTCAGTGAGCCTTGAAGCGAGAACCCTCCGGCCTCCGGTCACCGGCACCACGTGTCCGCGGTCTGATCCATTCGGCCACATGAAAGGACTCCAATTCAGGTGGCAAAGAAAGCAGGGGGTATTTTACCATTACAAGGTTTCAACCGTGTTACATAACTTACATCTCTTGGAACGAGATGCAAAAGACTTGCAAAAGAGATGCAAAAAAGGACTCTCTATCGCAGAGTTGTTTACACACACACACCTGCAACCGTCACCCAGCCTTTTAACTGTGGCTTGTCTGTCAGCGACTCCTACAGGTCGGTTGGTGCGCCTGCGCAGTAGAATCAGGAAGTGTCGGGGGCAGCGTGAGCCTCCCACGCGTTACTCCTCGACACTGATAGATCGAGCTGCGCAGGTGAAAAGATGCGACTGCTGTTACCTCAAGTACCGGAGGGGACTTGTGCTATGTATGACTTAGTCCACATTGCAGCCGGCTTGTGGGAGGCAAGAAACAGCGTTCGAGACAGGGGAGGGTTGAATTGGATGATACGAAATTGGGATGGGAGAAAATATAGAAAATGGGAGAAAAAGTGGATAAAAAGAAAAAAAAACTGTGGCTTGTCTGTTATGCTTCATGTATTACATACTGTGTGATTTTATTCGGTTGTTTGTTTGATGTGTGTTCTAATTACCCTTCGAGGGGCCCTTTTGTCCTCTCGCCAGGCCGTCGTTGTAAATAATCATTTGTTCTCAATTGATCCACCTGGTTAAATAAAGTAAAAGATTAAATAAATAAATATGATATAATATAATAATATTGAGATAAAAAATGATGAGCAGAAAAAAAAAAACTGCTAATTCGCACGATGACAGATTTAAAGATGTGCACACAGTGGCAACTTCATGGAGATCAACGAGGACACAAACATAAATACAGCTGTGCCAACCTTGTCTAGTGGAATGGTATTGACGTTTCCTCCTCCGAGGGTTTCCTCAGCTAGCCCGATGGTTTCACCTTGTCATCTCTTATCACTCTCTGGCGTTCCCAGGCCTCTCCATATCACTCCATATTTGCTGAGATAATAGAACACCGGTAGTGGAATGTCGAGCTCACAGTCAGGGTGTAGCAATGTAGCCTATTAGGCCAGGTGTTCTTTTGTTTTGTAGATCTCGAACGCCATGTCAATTTATCTGTTTTACTCTCTCTTATGTAGGGCATAAAATAACTGAATGTGCCGGTTTAGGTACAGGCAGGGGTGTAAAAAGTACCCAGAAATTTTACTTAAGTGAAAGTACCGTCTCAAAATCGTACTCAAGTAAAAAAGAGTATCTGGCTAAAAACACACTTGAGTAAAAGTCAAAAAGTTTCTACTTTTAAATGTGCTAAAAGTACTCATTTGTACTAATAAGTACTGAAAAGTAAAAGTAAAAACTTTTTTTTATTCCGTTTCGTCCTCTTCATCACTCGTACTATCGTTTGTGGCCATCTTCACTCTGACTGTCTATTCTTCTGATAGCAAGTGTTTAATCAAAGATCCCGCTTTCTAGTCTTGCACAAGGACCAATCAGCATGGGTATGGGCGGGTTAATTTTTCATTGATGGGGATTTGATTGGCTGTTTTTAATAACATTAAATTAATAACGCAGGATTAATAACGTTAATGTTAGTTAAGTTAGAAATAAAATGGTTGGACCTGTGAGATTTGTACTTTGTACTTTGTAGGTCTGCATTTTAAATAGATATGCGATTTGCATGCGCATGCGAGCCTACCGGCGATGGCGTCAAAACGCCAGACGTTTACACACTGTACACACACTCACTTGAGTTTGCGTTAAACTACAGTAGCACAAGGGTTCACAGGCGCAAATTAACTCATACTTTGAGATAATGGCCCGAACGTTGTGCTTTTCGGCTAGCTTGCTAACATGATGAATAAATTGGCTTGGCTGGTGCTTTTATTTTGAAGGCAAAACATCTCCACAGGAATTCTTAGTTATGCTTAATTAAGCTAGCTTGACACAGCTATAGATTTGACGCTATTGGTGTGAAGCCGCGTGCAGCCAACGATCTTCGGCACAGAGTGATAAGCGTCTAGCGTTTTGATGGCCATTCAAGCCTAGAGCACAGCGTTGTCCAGTATACTAGTGATGGATCAGAAGAGTGTGTGGTCAGGGTTTCTGTTATCCGGTAATTATCAGGTTTTCTTCACAGGAAAATCTGTTGAAGTCCAACCCAAAGTCCTCCTAAACCTCTCAGGTCATAATGTCCGGTGAAAAGTGGGCCAAACTGGCCGCTGGTAGCCTGCTTGATCCCTGTCTCCAGTGTGCCAGCAGAGGAAGGATTCTCTCTTCTATGTTTCAGTAACACAGAGAGGCTGTGGCTCGGCACTGTCCACAGTGCTGAACTGGACAGCAGAGAGGCAACTGAGAAGTCTAATTTCTCTTAAAGGAACACTCCAACATTTTGGGAAATTAGCTTATTTGCCATCTACCCTGGAGTTAGACAAGAAGATACGTACCTTTTTCTTCTCTGTGCATGCAGTAGGAGTAGGAAGACGCGCACCGTTAGGCTAGCTTAGCGTCAGT
This sequence comes from Notolepis coatsorum, assembly GCF_963971535.1. NCBI lineage: Eukaryota > Metazoa > Chordata > Actinopteri > Aulopiformes > Paralepididae > Notolepis > Notolepis coatsorum. The sequence goes on along the minus strand of NC_140172.1, from coordinate 147,048,668 downwards.
CACTGGAAGTAGGTTCCTCCATTAGCCTAGTTCCCAACGGCTTCCTACTCCTACTGCATGCAGCACAGAGAAGAAAAAGGTATGTATCTTCTTGTCTAACTCCAGGGTTCCCAAAATGTTGGAGTGTTAAGATACATACCTTTTTCTTCTCTGTGCATGCAGTAGGAGTAGGAAGACGCGCACCATTAGCCTAGCTTAGCGTCAGTCACTGGAAGTAGGTTCCTCCATTAGCCTAGTTCCCAACGTTTTCCTACTCCTACTGCATGCAGCACAGAGAAGAAAAATGTATGTATCTTCTTGTCTAACTCCAGGGTAGATGGCAAATAAGCAAATTTCCAACAATTTTGGAGTTTTCCTTTAAGAACATTCACTTATACAAAACAAAGACTGAAATGGATATATACCTACAGAGGGTATCTCTCTCTTATTTAACACGACTCAACAAAGCAACACAGGCAACGGTCAGAGTCTTCTATCAACAACATTACATGCCTTGATGATGTCATTATTTATATAGCGTATATCAATTGTTTTTAAGCTCAATAAACACAGATAATATTTGTCCGGGACATTGAAATCTTCCAGGACACGTTGACCAGTAAAAAAAATGTCTGATGGAAACTCTGGTGTTTTTACAAGAACTCTTTCTTTTTTTTACAAGACATAGCTTCCCACCTCAGAGTGTAACGAATGGTTGTCCAGAGAAACTCTAGAGACTAGCATTCTCACTACGTGGACAAAATCTTAGAACTATGGGTATAGAGCTATGGGTGTGGTTATGGCTATGGGTGTGGTTAGAACTATGGGTGTGGTTAGAACTATGGGTGTGGTTAGAGCTATGGGTGTGGTTAGGGCTATGTGTGTGGTTAGGGCTATGTGTGTGGTTAGGGCTATGGGTGTGGTTAGAACTATGGGTATAGAGCTATGGGTGTGGTTAGAGATATGGGTGTGGTTAGGGATATGGGTGTGGTTAGGGCTATGGGTGTGGTTACAGCTATGGGTGTGGTTAGAACTATGGGTGTGGTTAGAACTATGGGTCTGGTTAGAGCTATGGGTGTGGTTAGGGCTATGGGTGTGGTTAGAGCTATGGGTGTGGTTAGAGCTATGGGTGTGGTTAGGGCTATGGGTGTGGTTAGAGATATGGGTGTGGTTAGAACTACGGGTGTGGTTAGGGCTATGGGTGTGGTTAGGGCTATGGGTGTGGTTAGAGATATGGGTGTGGTTAGGGCTATGGGTGTGGTTAGAACTACGGGTGTGGTTAGAACTACGGGTGTGGTTAGAACTATGGGTGTGGTTAGAGCTATGGGTGTGGTTAGAGCTGTGGGTGTGGTTAGGGCTATGGGTGTGGTTAGAGCTGTGGGTGTGGTTAGGGCTATGGGTGTGGTTAGAACTACGGGTGTGGTTAGGGCTATGGGTGTGGTTACAGCTATGGGTGTGGTTAGAGCTATGGGTGTGGTTAGAACTATGGGTGTGGTTAGAGCTGTGGGTGTGGTTAGGGCTATGGGTGTGGTTACAGCTATGGGTGTGGTTAGGGATATGGGTGTGGTTAGAACTATGGGTGTGGTTAGAACTATGGGTCTGGTTAGAACTATGGGTGTGGTTAGAACTATGGGTGTGGTTAGAACTATGGGTGTGGTTAGGGCTATGGGTGTGGTTAGGGCTATGGGTGTGGTTAGGGCTATGGGTGTGGTTAGAGCTATGGGTGTGGTTAGAGCTATGGGTTTGGTTAGAGCTATGGGTGTGGTTAGAGCTATGGGTGTGGTTAGAGCTATGGCTATGGGTGTGGTTAGGGCTATGGGTGTGGTTAGAGCTATGGGTGTGGTTAGAGCTATGGGTGTGGTTAGAGGAAGGCATTCCACACATTACTTACATGGACTGTTTTTGGCAACAACAACTAAAAAATATAGACGACTTTCTGTTTAAAATTCTACAGCCTAAAGTTTTTTGACAGCACGTTGGAAGATGTGGTCTTAGCCTCTCTCTTCTTTCCAATAACACATACCTAAATTCAACAAAACATGCCTCATTGACCACAGCTTAAACTCCCGTAAAGTTCCACAAAAATGTAACGAGTTTACATGAAAGTGTGCAGCAAGTAGTATAGGTTATACACATGTCTTTTTATATTCTATATTTGTGTGAGTTTTCTTAAATTTTTCGCAAAGGTTAGTATGTTGTGAATTAGGGTTGGGTCACTGTGTGCAAAGGAGCATGGACCCATGTAGCTCCCTAGCCATCGTCAATTGTCGATTTGGTTGCTTAATGACTTGATTAATATTATTGTAAACTATTACATGACATGACATGTCTAAAGTTGCCGGGCCTACTGCATGCTCAGCAAAAACATTATTTGCAGTAAGAACCATCGACAGCAGTACAGTATGCCTAATGACTAGGGGTGTGACTAGATATCATAGCAGTTACCAAAATGCTAATAACAAACTAGCAAACGGAAGTAGTAGCAGTAGCGGTTAGCACAATGCTAATAACAAAACTAGCTAACATGAGTAGTAGCAGTAGCAGTTAGCACAATGCTAATAACAAAACTAGCGAACATAGTAGTAGCAGTAGCCGTTAGCACAATGCTAATAACAAAACTAGCTAACATAGGAGTAGAGTAGTAGCAGTTGGCACAATGCTAATAACAAAACTAGCTAACAGAGGAGCTGTAGCAGTTGGTACAATGCTAAAAACTAGCTAACAGAGGAGTAGTAGCAGTTAGCACAATGCTAATAACAAAACTAGCTAACAGAGGAGCTGTAGCAGTTGGTACAATGCTAAAAACGAGCTAACAGAGGAGTAGTAGCAGTTAGCACAATGCTAATAACGAAACTCGCGAACAGAGGGGAGGCGTGTACTATGAGAGTTGTGACAGTAGACAGTCAGCTGAGAGAAGCCAGGGAGGCATTTGAGCGCAGCAGCGTTTCAGAAATTAAAAGATACAGCTTTTCTCACACATGTATTTGACATAGTGGTTTTACCAAAATAACCGATTGATTGATTGATTGATTGATTGATTGATTGAGTCTATTAGGCCATTCATTCTGTAAAGCTGCCCAGTGTCTCAACTCCTAAAGGAAAAATCCACCTATATAAGAGAATTCACAGAATCACACGTATAATCTGTAATGCTGTAAAACAGCGACCTCTAGGTAGAAGAGCCCCGCTTGATATTGCTTTGTTTACATTTCTTGGGTGTAATGTATTCTATAATTCTATATATTCTTTAAAGTAATTTAGAACTGAACTTTGTAAAGAAACTCAAAGTGTTAAGAGCGATGCGCTATACTCTGTTGTGCCGCCTAGACTCATTAGATCAACGCTGTGATTATTGTATCATAAATGAGGGCTATTTTATTTTATTGAACGGTTTTATTGCACTGCACTGCTGCATCATTTTACTCTGTCTATTCTATTTTACTCTTTTTATTACTGTCTATTTTAAAACTGCCATAGAATCAAACCGTAAACAGGCCTATTGGGATGTTAGGCCCTAATGTGAAAAACGATGTGATTTGCCTTACCATGTCCATTTGGCTTCTATTTATTTTCTGCTCGTCTGCCAATTTGGTGCTCATTTTATGTATGTATTTTTTACTGCTGTGAAGCACTTTGAGCTGCAATTCTTGTATAATGTGTAGGTTGGAGTTGAGTGGGGATGGGGGGGGGGGGGGGGGGTTGCTATTGCTGGGCACACCTCCAGAGAAATTCACAGTATAATAAGTGACTATATAACTATAATATATCAGACCAAAACAAGAAATGTAAACAAGGTGCAGTACCAAGAGGGACTATTTTGCGTAGAGGTCACTGTTTAACAGCATTACAGATTGTACTTTTCATTTTAAAGACATTTCAACCATGGAAAGCAATTTTATTTTTTATTGTTTTGTATGACTGTACATGGTTAGGATCAAGCCACACAGTTCGGTAAATTACAGAAGTCGATTTTCTTTCAAAATCTAATATTGAAAACATCTCTTTATAATAATGTGCTTCCTCACAGCCTTCCTACCTATTGACAAATAAACACGGCGCTATCGCCAGCAAGTAAACAGCACATTTCTGTTTTTAAAACCGTTCAAACGGATTAAATTGAATAGCGAATTAATCCCAACTATGTGATAGCTAATATAAATTCCGTTATATAGAGTGGCCTGTTCCCATTTAAACGGGGGGGGGGGAGGGGGGGGTCTGTGGAGGCTGTTAATCACCACCCTGAGTCATTCAACATCCACCCGCATGGACTCTCTGTTCCGCTCCAGACGCCCCACAGGGCCAGGCGACGAGGCGTGGCCTACATAGGGGATGGGGGGGGGGGGGGGGGGGGGGGCATTCTTAACGGAGGCTGATCCCGTGCCATCGGACCCGATGGTCTTTAATTAGAGGGAGAACTTGGCGGGGACCGGCGAAGGAGAAAGGATCTCAGGATGGGACCTCGGGGTGAGAGAGTTCACACACAAAACACTGCCTTTTCATCGCGGCATGACTCACTCAGTTTGCGTGTATAGTGTCCTGTGTGTGTGTGTGTGTGTGTGTGTGTGTGTGTTTGCACTTGTGTGTGAGGCAAGGGGAAAGTGAGAAAGTGTGTGTGTGTGTGTGTGTGTGTGTGTGTGTGTGTGTGTGTGTGTGTGTGTGTGTGTGTGTGTGTGTGTGTGTGTGTGTGTGTGTGTGTGTGTGTGTGTGTGTGTGTGTGTGTGTGTGTGTGTGTGTGTGTGTGTGTGTCTTACCTCACTGCTCAGGCATTCCTGTACAGAACGCTGTGAGTGCGAGGTGAAAGAGTGGGGCTCTCACAGTGCAAGGTATTCATGGCTGCAGCCCCAGTGGGCTGGACCAGGGCTCCACAGTGTTTCGCAGACAAAGCAGCCCCTCCGCCCAGGACCCAGGCGGCACTCACACAGACAGGGGAGGGGACAGAGAGGTGGGGGGGGGGGGGGGGTACTGGGAGAAGGGCTGTGTGTGTGTGTGTGTGTGTGTGTGTGCGTGTGTGTGTGTGTGTGTGTGCGTGTGTGTGTGTGTGTGTGTGTGTGTGTGTGTGTGTGTGTGTGTGTGTGTGTGTGTGTGTGTGTGTGTGTGTGCGTGTGCGTGCGTGTGCGTCAGCTCCCGTCCCGCTCAAGAATGCAGGTCGGATGGGTGGTCGTCCTTCAACGAGGGTGAATCCAAACCCCGCTCAACAATGACTCTGAGCTTTAGAGCGCCGCCCCCCCCCCGCGCGCTTTACAGTAGAGAGGACGGCCGCTTCCGCCGGGGGGCGGAGACACGGTCCAGAGGGCGCGCTCCGTACCGCTAACGGTTGACCGCTGAGCCGTTGTGCTTTCTTCATGTGTATTATATTTATATTGAAGGGAATTTAAATTAATTAGATTTTATTTCCAAATTTTATTTTCACTTGTATATCGGCAAAGAACTTGGAAAAAGGCACTTTTAAAGGAACACTCTGGGGACATTTTTGGGAATATGCTTGTTGTAGCCAACTCCCCCCCCAGAGTCGAGACGAGGCGTTTGATGTCAGTTTAATCTCTGTGTGTCCAGTAGCTCTAGCTTAGCACAAGGACTGGAAGCGGTAGCGAGCAGCTAGCCTATTTTAGCACAAGGACTGGAAGCGGTAGCGAGCAGCTAGCCTATCTTAGCACAATGACTTGAAGCGGTAGGGAGCAGCTAGCCTAGCTTAGCACAAGGACTGGAAGCGGTAGCGAGCAGCTAGCCTAGCTTAGCACAAGGACTTGAAGCGGTAGGGAGCGGCTAGCCTAGCTTAGCACAAGGACTGGAAGCGGTAGCGAGCAGCTAGCCTAGCTTAGCACAAGGACTTGAAGCGGTAGGGATCGGCTAGCCTAGCTTAGCACAAGGACTTGAAGCGGTAGGGAGCGGCTAGCCTAGCTTAGCACAAGGACTGGAAGCGGTAGCGAGCAGCTAGCCTAGCTTAGCACAAGGACTGGACGCGGTAGCAAGTAGCTAGCCTAGCTTAGCACAAAGACTTGAAGCGTTAGGGAGCAGCTAGCCTAGCTTAGCACAAGGACTGGAAGCAGTAGGGAGCGGCTAGCCTATAGCTCAGTCAAAAGTGAAGAAATACAACATCCAACAACTCCAAAACTGTGTTGTGTTCCTTTAAATACTGAAGTGACTCAAAGTGTGTGTATGCCCTAAGAGCAGGTCTGTGTTCAGCTCTTTGAACCTATATGAGCTCTTTATACGCTTTTGTATCTATATTGTACTGTTTACGGTCAGAAATGGACACCTGACCTGCTCCCCCCCCCCGGGCCCCCACCCTCCTGGTTCAGTATATCCTTCCTTCCCTCTCTATCTCCTCCTACAGACGCCGGCTGGTTTCAGGTCAGTCAAGCCTCCCTCCTCCCTCTCTCTCTCTCTCCCTCTCTCTCTCTCTCCCTCCCTCTCCCTCTCCCCTCCCTCTCCCTCTCCCTCTCTCCTCTCTCTCTCTCTCTCTCTCTCTCTCTCTCTCTCTCTCTCTCTCTCTCTCTCTCTCTCTCTCTCTCTCTCTCTCTCTCTCCTCTCTCTCTCTCTCCCTCTCCTCTCAGGGATTCCATGTGTGTTTCTTCAAGTCTCCATTTGGCGCTGCCCCGTCGCTGCCCCCCTTGCCCGGCCCCCTTCCCCCTGGATCGGGTAGCCCGGTTCACGGTGTCCTCAGACAACCCATGTGCAGCATGTACGGTACAGGAAAGAGGCCCTGAAGTGGGAGAGAGGCCACCCCACCCCGCCAGACCCTTAGCATTCACAGCAGACACAGATTCTCCAAAACTATACTGTCTTGTTCGCCATCGAGTCTGCCCTTCCTCATCATCATCATCACCACCCATTGATGCATACGTGTCGACGTACGCGGCAGATACGTGTATTCGACAAATCAAATGCACATGGATCTAGTATAGGGCACAGCGTTTGGCTAGTTGTGAGGTTTTACTCTGCAGGTGCAGAAGGAGGCTTGATTTCAAGGCAGACAGGGTTTGATTCAAAGAGCAACCGGACACTCGATGCAGGATATACAGTAAACGTCATTTTGGCATACATCGGTTGGGATATATAGGCCAAATATGACAATATGACCCATCAATTGTTGGCATTGTTTACATGAAAGCCATTGTCTTCAAAAGTCCCCCCTTGTATAGTTATATATTCTATGTTTGTACAATGAGGTGGTGCTGTGACCAAATGAGGTCAGAAATAAATTGAGATTCATTCATAGATGATGCAATCTTCAAAGGGACCCGGAGAGGTCTGACATCATCGCGCAGGGGCACAGAGAACTCGTGGAACGCTGAGGGCTCTGAGTGTTCCCATGGCGTCCTGTTTCTGCCACTTCAAGAGCACTTCACTGCTCCTAGATGTGATTTCTGCAGGATTTTCACTTGTCAAACTGTATTTATCCAAATTGGAAGGAAGGAAAGAGCTATGTTTTGTTGCTCACGGAAGTCAAAACAATAATAATAATGGAAAAATAAGATGACTACTACTAATACATCTACTACTACTTATGCGACTACTACTTCTATAACTAGAGAGGTGCGCTCGCTAGAACACAAATCTCCACCAGACGGCAGCATAGACCAATGAAGCAGCTCTCTCCACACGAAGCAGGACTGTAAACAGGAAGCGACAGATGTTATTTTATTGTGGAAAACCCCTTTAACTCATTCCCCGCCATCGACGAGTATACTCGTTATAGCCCGCCGATACCGCCGCCTGGTCCTTTCTGACTCTGTGTATGTGGCTGTGCGTCATTGAAAGTCATCCGGGCGGAGTTTCTTGTAACGTGGATCAAGATATTCACCCGATCGCATTGAATCGCTTTCGGGATGCCAGATTCATTATGCTGTGGTGGGTTATGGCGTGGGCCAAATGGACATACGATCTAGCAGCAGATGGCAATCAAATAATTGGAATATTCTTTTTGGAATATCATCGGCCACAGGTAAGAGCAATTTAACGTCAATTTCAGCTTGGTTGTGCATTTTTTTTCATTGCCAACGCCCTGATCAGCGTATGCTGTTGTACTAACGAATGCCGTTATTGACAATCAATTAATCAGAAACAACCCCCCCCCCTTTCATGCATGCATGATGGAACATAATATACCGATCATATGCATTTGAATTTTTAATTGTAGCGTGTATAGCAGGGGTGGGCAATTATTTTTCCCGGGGGGCCGAATGAGCAACTGAAAATATGTTGGGGGCCGGGCCAAAATTCCAAACTCAATTATGCAATAATATACATTTTATTCTATATAAAAAGCAGTAAATGGCATTGTTTTGACCCCTGGTAAGAGTGTATGTTATTATTTGGCAATTAAAAGGTGAGGTTAGCTTTCAAAAATATAATTTATTCAAATAGAATTTATTTCCAAAATGATAAACAAAATGTGAAACATTAATAACAAAGGGCATTTTGAGTTTCATATACTATTGAAACAAGGATTTTCTTAGCTTTCTAAAGACATCACATCATCTTATAGCAAAAATAAACAAGACATGTCACTGAACTGTGTAAGAAAGTGTCCCAGTTTTGTAGCCTTTTTTTTACTTTACAATGCCTATATTAAACATTTAATGTTTTCAGAACTGCAAAAAAAGAAAAAAAAATATCAAGTGTCCCATTTCACTTGTTAATTTCCACATTTAGTGTTCTTCAGTTCTTTTTTTTTCATTCAGTGTGAGAAATCCAGTCTCTGTTGAGCTTTAACAAGTCCATCAAAGTCAGGTTGCATGTCTGAGGTGGAGATGCGAAGCACAGCTGCCAGATGTTCATCAGTGAGAGAGGATCTGTACCTGGACTTGGTAAACGTCATGACTGAGAATGTCTGTTCACATATGTAGGTGGATCCAAAGAGAACCAACATCTTCTGAGCATGTCTCCTAAGCGTATACTGTGCGTGTGAACGTTGACATGGAATTTTTTTTTTTTTTTTTTTTTTTTATTATCATGTAATCTTTCGCGGGCCGGTCAGAATCAATGCCGTACAATGCCCAGGTCTGGTGTATAGTATAGGGACGAATGCCAATGGATTAAGTATAATATGCATCGCAGGCTATTACTAGCTTCCCAGGAATTACCCCAGACCATTCTAAAACCATACTTATATTCACCACGGTATAAAACGAGAATGTATGGATGGAAAAAATATCCTTTTCACATCTTGAACGATAGATACTCGATGTCAAATGGGCCATAGTATTGCATCCATAGCTATAATATTTAAATAGTTATAGCCCTGCAAACAAGGTGAGCGACTCCCACCGTTTACAGCGATGGCGGTAGCTACTACAGGATGAGGCTAATGCGTGGCAGCCAATGAGTTAATGCTGTGAGTTTTGTAATGATTGGACGAACTATTTTAGACTTATAGTGTGATCTGTATTATACCACGCCCATTTTTTTGCATTTGTAGCGCCCCCTCCTGGTCAATTAAAAAAAAATTGACTTGTTTCAACAGCTTAATTACACACATCCAGCATGTTTGGTGATGTTTGGATAAAGCCATTTATGGCGAAATTGCACTAGGCAAAAATGTGGAACTGGTGGCGCCCCCTATTGGGCAATTTCAAAATGGTTTACTCGTGTGGTTCAACAGTCTTATGAAACATATCCTGCAAGTTTTGGAATGATTGTACAAATTATTTTAGATTTACGGTCTGATTGTGTTATTATTATATTTTTTCATTTGTAGCGCCCCCCCCTAGTTTTAATTAAACTTGTGTCAGGTTCTTAGATGTCCTGCATGATGATTGGCCCAACGCCTGTTCACTTTGGCTTATTTATGTGCTGAGCCACGCCCATTTGAAGTCCATTGGTCAGTATCTTCAGAACGCTATTATATATCAACAAGCGTTATACAGCTTTTGATAAGCTTGTTCCAGTGATGATACACAGAACATTTGGTAGCAATCAGCCTAAGTTCTTTTTTTATTTAGTTTTATTCCAAATGGTGGACTTTATGGTCCTTGGGGCAAATTTGTAAAGTGAGGATAGATGATGTCTGTAGCAAGTTTCAAGTAAATCAGGAGTTATGAACTTTCAACGTTCAGACTTTTAGACCGTTTGATTTATAGTGCCCCCATCAGGCCTCTGCCTTTTAGCTGGGGAGCTATGCTGAGCACAGACACACACCCACACAACTATTACCATATCTCTTCCAGGCCTCCTTGTGGCCAGCAAGTCATCTTTTTGGGATCAGGTAATAGGTTTATAAACTAAATGGTCCATAACATGCACATCGTTGCAGCAAGGGAAGAAATAGCACCGCTGCCACTTTACAAGGCGGGAGATAGTCGAAGGAACCCAAAGGAACGTAAGATAATAAGTGCTTCTCCCTTCGGTTGGCTGATTTAATTAATGGTTTAATTATGCAAATAGTACACAGTACCCGTCCCTGTCCACACGGGGGGAGAGGAGGATTCAATGAATAGTGAAGAATATTTATAGCGCTGGGACCCGGGGAGAGCGCGTTCCTACACTCGGTGGTGGTCTTTATGGGCTCGTTTTCTGGAAGTAATGATGTGCTCCGGGGCCGGGAGATACAGCTCTCATTAAACTGCCTCTCAGTCCGTGTGGGGGGGGGGGGGGGGGGAACTGGATGCCGGAAGCAACCGAATGACACAGCAGACTGTACCGTAACACCGGCTTTAAGGTCACACGTTCCCAGGAGACTTTTGGATACAGTCACTAAATCAGAATCACTCTTAATTGTATTATCTCTCTCTCTCTCTCTCTCTCTCTCTCTCTCTCTCTCTCTCTCTCTCTCTCTCTCTCTCTCTCTCTCTCTCTCTCTCTCTATCTTCTATCTCTATCTCTATCTCTCTATCTCTCTACTATCTATCTATCTATCTATCTATCTATCTATCTATCTATCTATATATCTATCTATATCCATCCATCTATCTATCTAAGCATGCACCATACTGTGTGTATGAATGGAAGAGCATGCAGATGGGGGGGGGGGATTGTAAATCACTTTGTGAGGCTCGGCCCCCAACCGAGGGGCCAGAATGACACCAGACCACAAAAACAAACAAAAGCCATTGTGTCTACAGGAGACTTAAAGCTGCACAGTGTAACTTCTCCATGGAAAACAATATTGCTTCTTTAGCAGCTAAATCACGGAGTTGCACTGAACAAGAGCAGACCCTCCCAGCAGTGCTGCTTGAGATGGAGTGAGAAGACCCAGACAGGCCTTCTGGCCAGGCAGGATCAGCACTGCCACATCCATAAAAGGCTACAATGTAATTTCTAATGTATTTTTTGTTGATTCGGGAATCTAACGATTTGACTGGATAATAAAATGATAGATTCTTGATTCATAATCAATTCTTGAATCAATAATGTGCATAGATTGATTCTGGATCGCTGTTTTGAGTTACCTTTCCCATTTGACTGCGGTAGAAAGTTAATTTAATAAAAAAAAAAAAAACGACGCAAAAGAGAAAATTTACTTTTGGAATTTGTGAATCGGTTCGATTCGTATGTGAATCATTCGAATATTTAGTTCTCAAAATTCTAATTCCTCATGTGAGATTGTGCACCGGGAAGGGTTTAGCTAAAGGAACCATGACTGGATGTTGATGACTGACTCCCTCAGTAGAACCACATATCATAACGTGGTCATTAGCGGTCGACCAATGTGGGTTTTTTAATGAAACCCACATTGAATCCATGCCAATATTTAGAGGACAGAGCGACTGATGGCAAAATATATAATGCTGATATGTTGTTATTTTGCATCTGATAAAAATTCAACAATTTAATACAGGGTATCGGTGGGGTATTAAAAAGTCTTAAAAAGTATTCAATTCATAATTCTCTGTCGGGAGATTAAATAATATTAAATATATGTTCAAGGTTCAAGTTTCAAGTTTGTTTATTAGTTGTCACAATAAAATAGTTGTACTTTACAGTGAAATGCTTGGTTCTGTATGAGCCCCTGAGAGTGTGCTTCATACAGTAAAAAAAAAGTAATAAAAAAAAAGTAAGTAAAATGTGTATGAAATGTTTTTGTATTCAAGTTGTTGTTTTTTCCTTGTATGGAACGTGCAATAATTTGATTTGGAGCGCAAGTGCACCCGCCAGTTCACTGTCGCTATGTGTTTCTTTTTCTTTTCGCTAGTATGGCAGTGAAATTGGTATTACATTTTTCTCTAAGTGGTATTAATTTAAAAGGGTCTTAAAAAGTCTTAAATTGAAGTTGTTGAAACCGGCTGATACCCTGGTAATAATAATAACAAATGAGACACAAAATTACTGAACTTAAATGAACATTGTCTGCATCGTCTCTGTTTTCTTAAGTACATCTGCTCTCTGTCTCTGCAGTTCACTTGTTTTAAATAGTTTACTCTCACAGCTCGTATCATCCACCAAGTGACTGACGTTAGAGGAGACGACAAGGTGACAGAGTGGACATTCTGTCCCACGGATCCACTACTACTATCTGTCATTAAACACACACACACACGCACGCACGCACGCACGCACGCACGCACGCACGCACGCACGCACGCACGCACGCACGCACGCACGCACGCACGCACGCACACACACACACACACACACACACACACACACACACACACACACACACACACACACACACACACACACACACACACACACACACACACACACACACACACACACACACAGAGGGAGAGAGAAAACCAAGCACACAAATGCAACATGTGTCTACAGACATTTTTGGTTTATCTGCCGATTACAGTATCTCAAAATGTCAGATATCGGCCTGATTGATTGGTCTGTCACTAGTCATCATGACATCATTGACTGCCACGCTGTTTTCCCATATTTACTCCCTGGCGCCAGCGTTATTGACCATTTTCACGATGTTTGTGGACCCATCGTATATTCTATATTATAGCTATGGAGACAATAGTATGGATAATTTGACAGGCACTATTTATAGTTCAACATTGACAAACCAGTTCATTTCTACGTACTTTCGTTTGTGTGCGATTCCACCCTAAACATTGCACGTTTAAAAATAATCCAGTGTCGTTTTCTAGATAGTGAGATATGACGTGTTATATTATGCATATGCGCAAATCGTTCAGGTTGCTCGCCTGAAACCTATATTATTTCCAAATCAAAGGTATATACCAATATAGATGTTTCTTTACAAAATCATCAAGGGGGGGGCGGTCGTTTCACGAAGCCGCAATCGTTAACAAAAGCATTTTTAGGTTTGGTCAAATACGACGCTGTGATCAATGCAAAAGCATGTTTTAGGTTTGGTAAAATAGACTTAAAATAGACCTTACCTTAGTCAGAAAGTACTCCAAAATGAATAATCCCAGTAGTTCCATCGCGATCGCCATTACTCGTGTGCATTGGGCATGGCTATAATACGGGAAACAATAGGTTTCAGGTGAGAAAATCTCTGACAGATGGCTGTGTATTGATTCACTTTGAGGGGGAGGGGATTCCTGCAGCCAGAGGCACAGAGGCACTGAGAGACACCTTAGAGACCCAGTTCAAAAGGTAGGCAATACAGCCACCTGTCGGGATTCGATCGTCATTGCAATTTTAACGTAGGCAGTGGTGCCATGGAGACACAGGCAGGTCCGCGCGAGTGTTTCGAATGGGAAAAATCGGGAAAAAAGGATCAAAACCCGAGAAATCTCGGGTTTGACGCTCAGCGGTTGGATTCGAAACCCGAGAAATCTCGGGTTTGGCGCAGAAAGAGTTAAGATAAGATAAGAAAAGATATTCCTTTATTGATCCCCTTGGGTGAAATGCGGGCGTCATAGCAGCATGGGGGAGGGGAGGTACAAGTATGGGCAGGGTAATAGTAGAAAGACATAAATATAGGCAATCAAATTAGATGTTAATATAAAAATATGAGAATAAATAAACAGTGTAAACAATATAATTTATCCTGAATATAAAAATATGAGAGTGTAAACAACGGTGCAGATGAGGGTCTGTATGCCCTCATCAGTTATATTATATGTTGCAATAAATATAGGCAATACAGAATTTGAATATGAATATATACTATGAGTAAGAGTAAAAGTAACAGTATACACAAGGTGCAGTAAACACAAGATGATGTACGTCATACGTTGTGGTCCGTGCAGGTTTTGGTGGTTAAGAGTCAAGACACACTTAGTGGTCAGACGTTCCTGATAGTTCTCGAGTTCTGCAGCCGTTACTTCTCCAGCTGCTGGAGCCTGATGGCCGCCGGCACCAAGGACTGGCCGAGGCGGTTAGTGGGATGAGTCTGTGACTGAACGTGCTCCTCATCTTGGCTAGCTCCTCATAGAGGGAGTGGGAGGAGGCCTTCTCCAGGATAGCTGCCATAGCTTCCATCTCATCCTCCTCCACCAACTCTAGTCTGACCAGCTCGACTCCTATAGCCTTCCTCACCAGCTTGTTCAGTCTGTTGGTGTCCCTTGAGTTGATGTACCCCCCCCCCCGCCCCCTGACAGCCTCCTCGAATCCCCCTCCTCGAACCCCCCTCCTCGAACCCCCCTGTGCCACCAGCGGTGGAGTTAGGCAGGGATGGCACTGTATGCCCCGGCACTGGGAGACCACCCCTTCCCCATGGTCAGCTACTGAACGTCTGATAGGGTGTAGGTGGTGGTGAGTAACACGAACACCGGCTCCTTCTTCTGGCCACTCGGTATAGTCAGACAACTACATCATCTCATGCAAACAGTGAAATTATCAGGGCATTCTGACGTCGTTAAGAGGATTTGATCGAAGAGTTGAATTGGAAGTTATTTTGTGAAATTGATTCATACAGGGCTCCTTTTTAAATAGCCATCCCCCAAGACCTTTCTATGTCAGATTTTTTCTCTTGATTTTGATACGTCATATAATGTGTTGGACCTTCCTTTTCACTTTAATTGAGTATCATGATATTGAGTATCTTGCATTCATTTCAGACAATAGCATTAGCACTCAGTCCTAGCCCCTAATCTCTAACCCCTAACCCCTAGCCACTAACCCCTAACCCCTAACCCCTAGCCCCTAACCCCGAACCCCTAGCCCCTAGCCCCTAGCCCCTAACCCCTAGCCCCTAGCCCATAACCCCTAACCCTAACCCCTAGCCCCTCGGGGAATCTCCATCAAAACCACATGTTGTTTCTCTGCATTGAGACATGTGGGTTCAGTCCATGAACGATGCAGGTCAAGTTCACTGCAGTGAACCTCAACCCCTGAGGGAGCAGCTAGAATATGACCCACATGAAATGCTTTGTGTCTAATATGTATTCATCTTCAAGATAACATCAACAGTTACTTACTAAACAACATAAAAACACATTTGGAAAAATCATTCAATGCGATTTTATGTCAAATGACCTAAACGTACAGTACATGCACTGCAGCCTAAAGATGAGCTTTGAGGAAGTTCTAAATCCATAGCCATCTCTGACAAGAAGCAGGACTCCTTACATGTAATTGTGGCAGCGGTGTCTCAGTTCAGCTCGTTGCAACATCCTCCTCCTACACAAAGAGACCCTGGCAATGACGAAGGCAGAGTGGTCCTCTGGGGGTTTGAATGAAAAGCAAATGGAATCCAGCCCTTTCTTCTGTAGCGCAAAGATAATGTGCAAAAAAGCAATTCCTGCAGAATTCTATTGAGAGATAGTAGTGGATAGTAATGGATTGTAGTGGATTGTAGTGGATTGTAGTGGATTGTAGTGGATAGTAGTGGATAGTAGTGGATAGTAGTATAGTATATATCTGCTTCCAGTTCTGGCCCTGTCACTGCAAGGAACATAGGGCTGTGGGAACATAGGGCTGTGGGAACATAGGGCTGTGGGAACATAGGGATGTAGGAACATAGGGCCGTGGGACCATAGGGTTGGGGGAACATAGGGCTGAGGGAACATAGGGATGTAGGAACATAGGGCCGTGGGACCATAGGGTTGGGGGAACATAGGGCTGAGGGAACATAGGGTTGGGGAACATAGGGCTGAGGGAACATAGGGTTGGGGAACATAGGGCTGAGGGAACATAGGGCTGTGGGAACATAGGGTTGGGGGAACATAGGGCTGAGGGAACATAGGGTTGGGGGAACATAGGGCTGAGGGAACATAGGGCTGGGGGAACATAGGGCTGAGGGAACATAGGGCTGGGGGAACATAGGGCTGTAGGAACATAGGGCTGTGGGAACATAGGGCTGTAGGAACATAGGGCTGTATGAACATAGGGCTGTAGGAACGTAGTACTGTGGGAACATAGGGCTGTAGGAACATAGGGCTGTGGGAACATAGGGCTGTGGGAACATAGGGCTGTGGGAACATAGGGCTGTGGGAACATAGGGATGTGAGAACATAGGGATGACCCTGGTCAGGTCACATGAGCTGCTTACGTACCTGGGATGCTACTTAGGCTCCGCCTCCTCTCTCACTGCAGTGCAAAGTCGATAGGAGTTCCTAATCCAAGACGTGTGCGATTTGGCGGGAAAACAGAGAGCTTATGTTTCCAATTGAAGGAGCCACAGAAATCTGAACCAGGGGTATTCCCCTCTCTAGCGCGTCATCCTCCTTTTATATCCAATAGATCTGTGATGGAGATGTTTTATTTCAGACGCTCTTGTGGTTATCGTCTTGTCGACTTCTAGGGAAAAGCTCAAATGAGAACTTCATGTTGACATGGTTCCAAAATAAATTAACGTTGCTGAACATTATGAGAAACACACTGCGAGTGAAAGCGACGCAGGACTGACTCACTCAGTGTTGAGGGGGAACATCAGGAATTTACAACATTTTATTTCCAAAGTTCAATCGACAAAGAGATGTAAGTTATACATACATCTCTTATATATAAGGTGATACATACATATAAAACCTTATTATAATGCACATTTTATTTTATTATAATATAACTGTATTTACAACCATGACAAAAATGTTAATGTGTATACGTTTTGTATATTACTGTTCAAACTGTACACTATAACTATGAAACATCCGTAACCTTTTGTTTTTGTTTTTGCAAAATTATGTACTTATTTTTATTAATAATGTAAAAAGGGTAGGCAATATAAGCCTCGGCTTCAGCCTACACCTTTTCGTCATTTACATTTTAAATTTTCTTTTATAAATGTCCTACTACTGTACATTGCTTTGTAAAAAAAATCATTCATTCATTCATTCATCAAGTACAAGCCTCTCCACAGACAATGAATGGGAGACTGATTTGTGTGAAAACCACAGATTGTTTGAGTTTTTATACCAAAATGAGCGTCATTCTATAGTGTCCTCGCTTCGGAAACAGAAAAGGTTCCCCGCACTCAGAACGTTCCCCTGGGTGCTCTGTGTCACCTTTACCATCTCTTCCAACGCATCGTCTACAGAGCAACTCCAAACTACTAAACTACTATAAGATAAGCTAAGATATTCCTTTTTTGATCCCCTTGGGGAAATTCAGGCATCATAGCAGCATGGGGGGAGGGGAGGGGGGGGCAGGCAGGGTAATAGTAGAAGACATAAATACAGGCAATACAATTATAGTACAGTAGAAAAGCAAAAATAGGCAGTGTAAACAATATAATTAACTCTGAATATACGCATACAAGTAGGCAGTGTGATCAAGGTGTAGGTCTGTATGCCCTATCAGTTATATTATACATTACAATAAATATGGTGACAATAAACACTAGAATCTAAATATGCACTATGAGTAAGTAGTATACAGTATACACAGGTCCAGTATACATAAGGTACCCTAACCGGCGTGATCAGGGCCGCCTGGGAGAAATGCGAGGCCCTGTGCGAGATTTAACGCGAGGCCCCCCCCCCCCCCCCCCAAGGTAAAAAAAAAAAAAAAAAAAAAAATTATATATATATATATATATATATATATATATTTTTTTTTTTTTTTTTTTTTTATATAGTCAACATATTCTTAAATAATAGCGCTGCCCGAGGCGGGGCATGATACAGTCAACATATAGCAAAAGAGAGAGCGAGAGAGAGCTCCCGTTCTACAGTCAATATACAGTGTACAGAGAGAGAGAGAGAGAGAGACACATTGGAAAGAAATTGAAATGCTATTTGGCCCTAAACAGAGAGTACACAGTGGCAGAATACCTGAGCACTGTGACTGAAGATCCTTGAGCACAGCCTAGCCATCGAGAAAGGCCGCCATAGGCAGACTGTGTGTGTTAGAAAGAGAGAGAGAGAAAGAGAGAGAGAGAACATGTGTGTTTGTCATGTGTGTGTGTGTGTTAGAGAGAGACTATAGCATGTATGAGAGATTCAAAAGGACAAAGATCAACACTTAAATCCAACAAGAAGAGGGTCAACAGAGAAACCAAAGCAGCAAGGAGCCAATGGCCGACATCAGCTAAATAGGCTAGCCAGGTACTGTGACACCAGGCCACGTGACACACACAACGTGGCTACACAAACGACCATTCACACACAGCACATGTCGTATCTCCAAATGTTGTGAAGTAGCATATGTTTTGCCTGGAAAAAAACATCGTTATTAACAAAACATTCGGGAGGGGAAGGAAGGAAGAGTGGGGTAATGTCATCATGACATTTTCATTAATCCAAGTTACCTGCACGATGAACGCTGGGCGAAAGGCCGCAAGGTCTCCACGTTGACGAAAGGCCTCTCGCTGGCGGGACAAAAAGAAGCTATGGCCACTGGCCAGAGCCTTGTCATGGTGCAGGCCCGACTACATCTTCTGTCAAAGGGCCTGCTATTCTCAAGGCTAACTGATAGCATCAAACGAACGTTCCCAGCTGACGCTAAACAGCTAACTGGCTAACAGTTAGCTCACACAGTTAGCTACTAGTAGTATTAGCTAGACCAGTTTGGCTCCAAGAGAGAAAGAGAGATAGGGTCAGGTGACTCAGATCCACGGCGGGTACATAATCATAAGTTGACTCACCATAACGCAGTATCAACGTGGAAGGATACTTTCTTGGCCCCACGGTGTAATTTCGGCGTATTGCTGCCTAACAGATTTATCTGCTCACAAGTTCTCTTCTCCTTCTTTTGAAAAGACATCCACTCGCCTCGCCTGGTTAGCTAACGCTAGTTAGCATTTAGCTAAGCTAGCTACTAGCCGACATGGCTATACCGAAAGGCTCCGGCCATTTGTCCCGCTAGCGAGAGGCCTTTCGTCAACGTTCCTTGGTTGTGACCGACCGACTGATAATGACCGACCTCTTTCTTCGTCTTGGCTATTGGGCATAACTAAGCATAGTCAAAAGCTGCACGCGCGAAAATGTCAAACGCAGCCGACTCACGCTGCCGGCGTACTGTCTACACATGATGTAAGTAAAACCACTCCCTTCGTTGAAACCAATGCTGCTGCAGAACCCCAGAGGCTGAGCTCCAATAGTGAGTATGTCTGCAGCTGCAGACTGCAGACCCAGGAACAAGTCAGACACATTCTACAAACGTGTCTAATGTGAAATATATAAGCATATAAGCAAAACTAGATTTTAGGTCTGTGATGAAAAAGGGCCTCGCGGGAAGGGGGGCCTCGCAAAAAAATTAAATTAAATTAATAATTTTTTTTTTTTTTTTTTTTTTTTTTTTTTTTTTTTGCGAGGCCCCCCTTCCCGCGAGGCCCTGTGCGACCGCACTGCTCGCACACCCCCTGAGGCGGCCCTGGGCGTGATATACGTCATACGTTATACTCCTACACTGTAAAAAATTTATGTTTTTTCACAGGGAAATTAACTGTATTATTTTACAGATTACTTTTGTTTTTCTATGTTAACCCTTTCACTGCCACACTACCAAAGGGTTAAACACCCTTTCACTGCGACAATAGACGGTTGACCGTCTGTAGTGTGGTAGTGAAAGGGTTAACCTTCTGTAGTGTGGTAGTGAAAGGGTTAAGCTCATTGAAAACAATGAAAACGATACGGATATCTCTACGTGCGCAGCCGATATCTCTACGTGCGCAGCCGATATCTCTACGTGAGCAGCCGATATCTCTACGTGAGCAGCCGTTATCTCTACGTGAGCAGCCGATATCTCTACGTGAGCAGCCGATATCTCTACGTGAGCAGCCGATATCTCTACGTGAGCAGCCGATATCTCTACGTGAGCAGCCGATATCTCTACGTGAGCAGCCGTTATCTCTACGTGAGCAGCCGTTATCTCTACGTGAGCAGCCGATATCTCTACGTGAGCAGCCGATATCTCTACGTGAGCAGCCGATATCTCTACGTGCGCAGCCGATATCTCTACGTGCGCAGCCGATATCTCTACGTGCGCAGCTGATATTGAGCCTCTTAACCATTTGGTAGAGTGGCAGTGAAAGGGGCTAAGTGTAAATGCCATAAACATACAGTAAATTACGTTTGATCAAAATATTAACCATTAAACAAAGGTATATATTTTACTGTAATTTGACAGTAAGTATTTGGCAACCGTTGCTGCCAGACATTTACCGTTTTTTTTATTATCTACATTTACCTGTAGTCTAGACCTGATGGTAGAAGGGCAGGAGGGAGGGAAAGGACTGGTAACCATGTTGCTGACCAGACACTCTATATCAGTGATGGCTGTCAGAGTGTAGAGCTATTATTCTAACATGTAGACCACTTATTTGAACAAAAGAATACCACTTACAGCTCCTTTAAAAGTAGTTCTCCTCGACTCCCTCTTCACTTTGGCTGGGTACTGCTGTATGGAGCTCGGGGACCAAATCTGTGTTAATAATAATAATAATAATAATAATAATAACTTTATTTGTATAGCACTTTTCATACAGAAATTGCAGTTCAAAGTGCTTCACAACAGTAAAAAATACAGGCATAAGCGAGCATAAAAAATTCAATAAAAAAAGATAGAGAGGTAGCAATTGGTAAGGTAAATCACAGTTTTTCAGTAATACAAATAATAAAATAGAATAGATTAAATAGAGTAAAAAAGTGCTGTTTGATTTAAAATAGGCTAAAAATAATAAAATAGAACGGACAGTAAAAAGTGTGATAAAATTGTTCAATAAAAAATAACAGAGCAGTGTGTTAATACTTTGAGTTTCTTTACAAAGTTCTAACATACAACAGAGCAGTGCATCGCTCTTTAACACTTTGAGTTTCTTTACAAATTGAAAGAAATATATATATACAAAACCATAATAACCCTGGTCTGGCCAGGCGTAATGTCACCTAATTGATGCTGCTGTTATGCTACTATTCTACTAGCCCATGTTGCTTGGCTTTCATGGCAGGACTTGGGAACGTCACAACGGTGAATTACAACATTTATAGATCGCCACTCAAAAAGCCGCTTAGTTGTTTTTCCCAGAAAGATTTCGGGTCACATTTGAAACGTCCCACGACACATTTACGATTCCCTACACAGAAAAACAGATAGTCATGTACACATAATTAGAGGAACGGGTAAAAGCAGTATCTGAAAACATTTCTTCAAAGCCTCTTTAGATTTACTGCAACCTAGAGGGATGAAAACTGCAATGGTTATAGTGACATTTCACCAGACGTTAAAACTTGCAGAACGACCAGAATCATCAGTGACAAAACAGACGAAGTAGACCGTGAGGGCGGCTGCTTTGTTTGTACAGTATGTAGACATGTGTATAGTGTATAGTGTATAGTGTAGTAATGCATGTAGCCTACTGTATGTAAATGTCTTCAGGGGTAGGGCCTGACAAGCCTATAGTGCTTCTCCCTAGACCTTTTCGGACAATTGGACAATGCTGCAATAGCATCTGGTAAAACGTTGGCGATTTATGGAATTGTTATGTGTCCAATATCCGAAATAAAAATGAACTGAACTGAACTGAACTGAATTAGCCTGTCATTATGTGTGTGACGTTATCCTAACATCAAATTAACTGAATCGATTCTCACACTGTGAGATCGTGCTTATATTAGAAGCCAAACTATTCCCATATGAAAATAATTTACTTGGCGGTTGTCACGTTTGAAACAACCGCCAGACTGTAGATGATCCTCTTCCTCAAACAAACTGGAGAAACGCCTTCTCGTCCTACCCCCCCCCCCCCCCAATTGGCTAAACTGATGGTGTGACATCAAGAGTTCGACTCAGAGTGGCTGGGTGGTGTAGTGGAGATTGCGCCCGTCACCAATGCAAGAGACTCCGGTATTGATTCCAGTCTCAGCATTGCCTTCGACTTGGGCCGGCCATCATTTGGCAGAGTCAGCGGGTGGAAAGTCGATGGGTGGGGATTGGACGTTGTGGACAGCGACTCCTACAGGTCGGTTGGGTGACGCCTGTACAGCAGAGACAGGAAGTAACGGGGGCAGCGTGAGCCTCCCACGCGTTACTCCTCGCCACTGAGAGTCCGCGCTGTCTGGTGAAAAGATGCGACAGGCTGCCTCCTCGTGTACCGGAGGGACACGTGATGCAATGCTTCTATCCTCACTACAATAGTCTAGCAACGTTCAAGACAGGGGAGGGGAGAATTGGCCATAC
>NC_140172.1:146933087-147023087 GCF_963971535.1 Notolepis coatsorum | reverse complement strand
TTGTAATTCGGTAGGTGCTGCTGCAGTGCAGTGCAGTTCACTTCAAAATTACAATTCTGTCAATATCTACACACCGCCGATGTCAGACGAAACTCAATCTCAGCCTTCTCCCAAACAACGGGGGACTGCATTAAATTAAATACGTCTGCCCCCATGTTCAATGTACTTTAGTCCCTCCTATTTTACCTCACAATGCAAAGCATCTAACATCCCTTTTTGCTGTTTGTGATTGTTAGTGCTAATGTTTGCTGTCCAATATTAGACTGAATGTTTACATCTGACACCAGCCAGTATTAAGCTAATCAACGGTGGTCTTTGATTAACAGTAGCTAGCATTAGCTCTAATTTTTTATCCTAGCTAACAGCAAAAGATGATGTGTTAGATGCTTTGCATTGTGGGTAGATTAGGAGGACCGCATGACCTCATACGTGGTCATGGCTAGCCAGTATACATCTGCATATTGTTTATAAACCTACCCCTTACCTTTTTTAACCAATGACGATGTTGATTGGTAGAGTCCTTTCTCAGCACAATCCATGCTGTTCCTCACAATAGCTTCAGATAGTTAGCCACAAACCGTTCCTCACACTAGCTTCAGATAGTTAGCCACAAACCATGCTGTTCTTCATACTAGCTTCAGATAGTTAGCCACAAACCATGCTGTTCCTCATACTAGCTTCACATAGTTAGCCACACACCATGCTGTTCCTAATACTAGCTTCACATAGTTAGCCACACACCATGCTGTTCCTCATACTAGCTTCACATAGTTAGCCACACACCATGCTGTTCCTCATACTAGCTTCACATAGTTAGCCACACACCATGCTGTTCCTCATACTAGCTTCACATAGTTAGCCACACACCATGCTGTTCCTCATTCTAGCTTCACATAGTTAGCCACAATCCATGCTGTTCCTCACAATAGCTTCAGATAGTTAGCCACAAACCATGCTGTTCCTCATCCTAGCTTCAGATAGTTAGCCACAATCCATGCTGTTCCTCACAATAGCTTCAGATAGTTAGCCACAAACAATGCTGTTCCTCATACTAGCTTCAGATAGTTAGCCACAAGCCATGCTGTTCCTCATACTAGCTTCAAATAGTTAGCCACAAACCATGCTGTTCCTCATCCTAGCTTCAGATAGTTAGCCACACACCATGCTGTTCCTCATACTAGCTTCAAATAGTTAGCCACAAACCATGCTGTTCCTCATACTAGCTTCAGATAGTTAGCCACAAACCAACCAGTCAATGGGTTCAATATCCATAGCTAGTATGAGGAACCGTATGGATTGGACTATAAATCAACAACATCATTGGTAAAAAGGTCTCCAAAAACAGAGATATCTCTTTAACCCTTAGCTTAACCTCACTGGAGGTCATATATATGATATCAATTGAGTATAAATCCCTTTCAAAAGTTTGCTTAAAGCTGCTATGTGTACGATTTTTTGATTATTTGGAATGCGGACCATGTAGACTCAGCCGCATACAAATCCCATTCAAAAAGAGTGTAATTTTATTTTTACTATTTAGACTCAACCATTACATTATGTTTGTAGTGAATATTTAATCTCTTTTACCTTCTCTGATTGGTTAGAATGGAATATCTTTGCATTGCTGCTACACTGGTCAATGGGACGTAGTTAGTCTGTCCAATTTTGTAGCAAAGAAGAAAAAATAATCGTACATATAGCAGCTTTAATATATCCACTGGACTAAAATAGAGACAGAGAACAAAGAAAGAACAAAGGATGGAGATCTGAGGCGATGACCCACCAAGGGCTGTAAATAGTGAGCACTGTAACTCCCTAATGACCACAATTGCATGTCATGGCTAAATTCACTCAATCATGCAGAAAGAGTGCAGAGAGACTCTTATAGTTCTGGCCGACAGATGATACAACAACTTGTGAAATCTAGATTATTGATTTTGAAGCGAGGCCAAGCTCATTTGAGATATCGTCCAAATTCACTTCACAGCATCAGCAGCACCGCGGAACGACTGTCGTGCTATTAACCCTTGCGTGGCGTTATTATTGTATTAAAACAATAAAGCAATTACCATAGCAATTCATGTGAAAATACCTAATAAACGTTAACTTTATCTCAATTATCTTGGTTGATATTTGCCAGTTACATCTGCTAGATCACATTTATCAACAAAAGTGCGTTTTTTTGTGATAAAATGTCTGTGAATAACCCATAAATAATCACCATTTTATCGTCACATAAAATTAGCCAAGGCCAATGAGTCTCAGGTAAAAAAAAGAAATAACTAATTTCTCTTTTTAGTAAACATTGAAAACGGGTCCCACCAGACCCAAACGCCACGCGAGGGTTAAGATATCTGGAGAAGTTGCCGGACCTTGTGCAGTGCCAGCGATTTCACTATTCAAAATGGCTGCTATCATAGTACGCCTACCATACCACGGTGCCATTACTTGCATTGTCTTGTGCCACGCAGCCGCGGCTTTAGCCGTCCTACCAGGTTTTTCGCTAGTCGACGCGTCGGACGCATCTACCTACAAGCCAAGAGATTTCTTTAAGATTCTGATGTCGATTAGATTAGATTCAAATGTATTGTCATCATACAGCACAAGGACAGTACAACGAAAATACGTTTTAAAAGAAAAGAAGGCAGAACGGGGATGGATGTTCCCTCTCCCGCACACTGCAATGGTGTGCGGCTACATCGATCTGTTGTGTCTGACGTCATGCAATGTTTTTAATTCATTTTCAATGATGAGTATCCTCCTGGCTGACAGGGTTAATGTCCTGTCTGTCTCACCGCCGGATTAGTGTAAATTCTTATGACCAAAAATAAAAGTTTGGAGAGGGTGAACTGACAGATACGTCGTTACATCCACAAAGCTGTTATAAACCAACATACAGCAATACCTTCCGTCAAATTGATATCCGTGCATTGAGGGATAGACGGTGCGTAGCGTTCCAGGAGGCCGTTCAGACACAGTTATGCAGCGCAGTCTTCAATTCACAAGGTACAGGCTTTTCCATTCCTTGTTAACCCTTTCAGTGCCAATCACATGTGAACACGTTTCTGGGTCGTTTTTCGTTTTTTTTAATACCCTATTTAATACCCAATGCATTTAGTATAATACGCGTTGCAGGCTATTACCAGCCTCCCAGGAATTACCCTAGACCACTCTAAAACCATACTTATATTCACCACGGTATAAAACGGGAACTTATTTCTTTTTTGCATCTTGACCGGAAGAAACTCAGTGTCAAATGACCATAGTATTGTATCCATAGCTATAATATAGAATATAGTTATAGCTCTACAAACAAGGTGAAGGACTCCTATCGTTTATAGCGTGGCACTGAATAGATGGGCCCCGAAAACAACGCGGCACCCAAAGTGTTAAAGGGGAGCTCGTAGTGGTTTAGATTAGAACACCACACTCTCCTCCTCGACGGGCACCGTCCCACAGAACACAGCAGAGAGCACGCGTCCCTCTCCGCTCTGCGCAGCTGTGGTGCTGAGGGACGGGACGCGTGTTGCTTTTTAACAGCGGAGGAGTGCAAGAATGTGACAATGTGACCATGTGACCGCGGCAGCGCGAGAGAGCGGCAGTGCGGAAATAGGCTGTCTATTGCCATTCTCTAAGACAAATGCTAACCTTAACCAGCTCCTTAACAGCGCCTAAACTTAACCCTTCTAACCTTAACCAACTCCGAAACAATGCCTAACCTTAACCTTAACCTTAACCATGCCTAACCTTAACCTTAACCATAGAAAGAATATTGCCATTCTCTAAGACAAACTCTAACCTTAACCAGCTCCTTAACAGCGCCTAAACTTAACCCTTCTAACCTTAACCAACTCCGAAACAATGCCTAACCTTAACCTTAACCTTAACCATGCCTAACCTTAACCGGCGAAAGAATACATGTTAAAAAAAAATTAAAATAAAAATGTATGGGATTCGAACTTGTCACCAACAGACCGCAGGATCGCAGAACCGCAGCGCTGCCAGGTGAGCTAAGCTTCAAATGAAAATCATGGCGAATTACGGCTACATAATGCCGCAAGCTCTGCCGCTCCGCTCTGCGGCTGCCGCGCCTGCCGAGGGGCGTGTCGCAGCCAATCAGGGAAAACGCGGAAGCACTCGGCAGCACTCCTCCGCTGTTAATAAGCAATAGGCGGCCGGGACAGCGCCAGCTGTCGGATTGACACCGATGAAGTGTGGAAAAAGCAAATCCATATCTGATATGAGAAAATAAATAGCCCTGTCTGGGAAAATAACCTTACATTGAGATACATTATGTGGTGACTAAAACGTTTATTTTTTTCAAGCCGATCAGGTCTACATCAGAATCTTAAAAGAAAATGCACAAAAAAAAAACCACTAGCAAAAAAAATTTGTAGTTCACATCCATAATATTCATGTCGTATGAGATTCATTGATTCTCACTGATTCTTCTCTGCCGTGTAAAGATGATTATACTCTACCGCATAAAAGGCATGGAAAGAACGCCTGTGGAACTTGATCTTTATTAGTTCCATCCCTGGCGTGCAAGAACATGACAGGGGTAGAACCATGGTGTGTAGGGCGACAGGTTGTTAGAACGTGACAGGGGTAGAACCATGGTGTGTAGGGCGACAGGCTGTTAGAACGTGACAGGGGTAGAACCATGGTGTGTAGGGCGACAGGCTGTTAGAACATGACAGGGGTAGAACCATGGTGTGTAGGACTCATGCGGCAACCGCTAAAACAATCACTTTAAACTAGGGCTGTCAGTTTATCGCGTTAATTTGATTAATTAATTACACAGCAAATGATCGCGTTATGAAAATTAACTCAAAATTAATTACAAAAAAATATACATATATAGTCGAGGAGGAGAGTGTGGTGTTCTAAACCACTACAAGCTCCCCTTTAACACTTTGGGTGCCACGTTGTTTTCGGGGCCCATCTATTCAGTGCCACGCTATAATCTCATTCATTCCATAATTTTTTTTAAATGGGATATTTGCATGTTCTTGGTATCTGATTCTAGGGACATCTATGGATCTCAGGGAATGTATTCCCAGTGTCAGAAATACTGTGTCTGTTACTAGGCTTGAGTAATTTGTAATGAACCAAATGAGAATATCAATTCAATTATTATTTTTATTTTTTTTACTGTGAATAACACCATGCTAAAATTGACCAGACCTGAACAATCTAAGCAAATGAATAATGGGAAGATGATTAAACAGAAGGTTTTCTATAGATACAGTACTGAATTCTGCCATCCGGACACATGCTATTTGAAATATGATTATAGAATATAAAATATCAGGCCAAAAATGGTTATGCGATTAAAATGCGATTAATTAGATTAATTAATTACAAATCCTGTAATTAATTAGATACATTTTTTTTTATCGCCTGACAGCACTACTTTAAACAAAATGTCACTTTAAAAATGGAAAAGTCACTTTAAGGAAGGAGGTATTGTATAGTATAGTTTAGATACACTAAGTATAAAATTGTAAATTGTATATTGTATAGTAGTGTATAGGAACCAGTTTCTCAGGAACTTAGCATGTCTTTTTTTTTATCATGCACTTCCCTATTTTTTCTTTTTTTCTATGCCTATTTTTATTATTGTATTTCGCACAATCGATGCGGTGACAACCAGAGCATTTCACTGTATGCTCTGGTATGTATGTGACAAATAAACCTCTTGATTCTTGATTCTTGATGCAGCAGGGTCAGTGACCTTACAGGCAGGGGCAATAGCCTCCCCTGGCATAGCCTACTACACGCTGTGATCACACTACGGTTCTGGGTGGGGTGTTATACTATATACGGTCACCATGGTTACACGCCTGTCACACTTTCCACAGAAACAAGGGTGGAACAACACAAGTCATCACATCATCACACATCCCGTCACACTGTATGTTTGTTCCGTCTGTCGGGGGGGGGGGGGGGGGATCCGCCCTGTGAATCTTGAGAGCAGCACAACGTACTGGTGAGAGCGTGATCATGACGGCTCGGTACACATGTGTTTGACCTCATTGAAATCCTCATCTGCCCCCCCCCCCCCCTCTGCCCCTGGCCGTCCTGTTTGTGTGTGGTGTCTGTGGATGTGATGATGTGTTGAGAGTCAATTTAGCACACTTTTCTTTGATTAACAACTACCCCATGCACTCTGTGTGCAAGGAAACTATAAAAGAAGGAAGGGTCCGGGTGGCTACGTGGCGTAGTGGGCAAGGCGCTCGCCACGAATGCGGAGACGCTGGGCTCGCCTGTTCGAGCCCAGCGCTGTTCGAGCCCAGCGCTCCACATTGCTTTCAGTTTAGCTGGTCATTCATACTAATACACATTGGCCGTATTAGGGGGTGGGAAACTGATGGGTGGGGATCGGGCGTTGTGGACAGCGACTCCTACAGGTCGGTTGGTGCACCTGCGCAGTAGAATCAGGAAGTGTCGGGGGCAGCGTGAGCCTCCCACGCGTTACTCCTCGCCACTGAGAGATCGAGCTGCGCAGGTGAAAAGATGCGACTGCTGTTACCTCAAGTACCGGAGGGGACTTGTGCTATGTATGACTTAGTCCACATTGCAGCCGGCTTGTGGGAGGCAAGAAACAGCGTTCGTGACAGGGGAGGGTTGAATTGGATGATACGAAATTGGGATGGGAGGAAAATATAGAAAATGGGAGAAAAAGTGGATCAAAAAAAGAAAAAGAAGGAAGGGTCATCACGTCACCGTGTAGCGCGTGAACACACCTTGTTAACAAGCTACCGTTTGATATATTGGTTGCTGTATATTTCCTCAGAGAGCTGGTATATTTTGAATTTTAATACAGGCTTCAATAGAACTGACACCAAAGTCTGACACCAAGCAGAGCATAGAACGCTGGTGTTCTGACGTGACGCCCATTCCTTTTTTTTTTTTTTTTTTTTTTACTTTGACCAGTCACCTGGTTCTTTTAGCGTTTATCGCTTTTTCTTCTCATTCATACTTGGTCAAGTTCGACCGACAGAAGCAGGCTGAAAGGGTTCAGATGGGGGGGTAGACACTCTGGGAAAGGCACGGCTGCCGTCCGGGATTCGAACGCGCTCAGCCCCAGATCCGCGCGAGCGCGGTTGTCCACGGCGCTGAAATAGCACTCGCGGTACGTGGTGAGCTACTGGAGCTCCCCCGCCCATTCCTTCTTTTATAGTTTCCTTGTGTGTCTGTGTGTGTGAGTGATGTGATATAAGGTTTATCTCCTCCATATTGCCTGTGGTGCATTTTTTCCTATTGCTAGGTTTTAGTGAGTTTTTTTTCTTACCTTCGCGTGGGGTATGTCTGGGAGTGTTGCATTCATTTATTTTATTTAAAAAAAAATTCGACTTCATGTTGTTTTTGCTTCGTTCTTGATTTATTGTGATGTTTCTTCTTGACTTGTTTAAAGAAGACGTGTCCGGCCCATGGGGACATTAACGCGTGTTGTCGGGCCTTACAAATACATTTGATTTGATGTGTGAGGTGACTGTAGATGAGGTGTATATTGTAATGGATCTGTGTGAAAAGGTATTCGCGATTCATTCTCACATTTGTTATTAACTTGTTTACCTCGAGGTGGGGTTTGCCAAATAGGACAACACGTGCAGGGGCTGTGGAAAAGTCTTACATTTAATTTGCACAGGTATTGCATTACATTTAGGGCGGGAAGCCCGGCTGTCGGGAGATGAAATAATATTAAATGTATGAAATGTTTTTGTATTCAAGTTGTTGTTTTTTGTGGGGCTACTGGGAGCTTGGTGCGTCTGGCGAGAGCTATGGAACGCGTGAGCATTTAATTTGGATAATTTAAAAGTGCAGCCGCCAGTTCAGCATCGTTATGTGTTTTTGTTTTATGGTTTGCTAGTATGATCGTGACATTTGTATTACATTCTGTGTGCTAAGTGGTATTAAAAAGGTCTTAAATTGAACTTGTTGAAACCAGCTGGTTATGAAAGACAGATTTACTCATGATAAACCTTGGTGATAACAACATAATGTCTACAATTCTACCTCCAATACAGCTTATACTCATCAAGCTCACCAACGATAAACTTAGCTTACCCCCCATTTTGCTGAAAACGAAAGCGATTTGCATACCTTTTTTGCAAAGCATAGCTTTATATTTTATACTTATAGCACACGCATAAGTCTGGTCTCTTTTGAAAGGTAACATTCTGAAGTTGCTAAGTCAATAAAGTTGAAGTGCTAATGAGTGTTTGAGTGCTAATGTATTAGAGAAACAGAGGTTTGAACACACTGAAATAAAATATTTGTCCTTCTTGTTGACTTGTTGCCAGATTCCTGTTTTTAAGTTCCAGCATAGAGGTATGAGCTGGAAAACACTGGGGTTCCATAGCCTGAAGTCCTATGTAGTACAGGTCCAAATTTAATAAAAAATCCATTCAAAGATGAGTGCTTGAGAAAGGTTTTTGTAAACCGTGTACCGGAAAAATACAGCGTGAAAATCTAAAATGGGTTCAGATACATACCTCACTTCCGGTTGTGTGATGTACGGGGTAGCAGTTTGAGTCTCTTGCCCCTCAGAACCCCCGAGATATATACCCAACATACAGATTATTGTCAGCAACATTTAACGAGTGTGACGGTAAGAAGTCTAAAGATGAGCCAGAAGAAAATAAATGATAAAAGGAAGACCAAAACCGACTCTGGAAAAGAGAAGAAAAAGATGTCACGCCTGAACAGACTAGTCAAACTAGCTCTTCCGACTCCGACGAGGAAACAGAGAGAGAGGAGTCCGCGATTCTAAAATAATTAAAAGATCTAAGGAGAGAGAATAAAGAAGCACATAACGCCACTCAGTCTTCAGTGGGCAAACTTGAAACATCTATGTCACAAGTAACTGAATGGATTGAGAAAACAGATGGAATTACGGAATCAGAAATCACTAAACTGGACGATAGAGGAATGAGACACGAGAGGGCGCTCTACCTTGTAAGAAGAGATGCAGAAATGACGCAACATGCGAAGATTTGCAAAACAGACTCAGACGCAACAATATCCGGATCTACCAAGTCTTCGAAGGTAGCGAGGACAAGGATACTAAAGAGTTTGTGAAGCAGCTATTGACAACATCCCTGAAAATAACACCTGAACTTGAGATTAAGATAGAAAGAGCACACAGATCACTGATGGCCAAACCGAGAGATTCTAGCGCCGCCCCGCGCTCTATCATTGTGCGTTTTCTAGATTTCAATATCAAAGAACAGGTATTACAGCTCGCATGGGGACAACACGTCACATTTCAAGGGAAAAGGATCTATTTTGACCATGATTACTCCCCAGACCTGCAAAACAAGAGGGGACAGGTGCGTCACGTCATCAAACAGCTGAAGGAAAGAGTGATACGTGCTAATTGCCCATACCCGGCACGACTCAGGATGACTACAGATTCGGGAACGAAGGTGTTTGACTCCCTGGTGGATGCAATTCCCACACTGAAAGAACTGGGAATTCATGTCCAAATCGACGAAAGAGAGAAACTACAAAGAACTGACAAGGGACAGGTGGCGTACACAAAGAAGCGGGCGAGAGCAGCGAACGAAAGGAGCCATGACGTCACTATATCTGGCGCAGACCTAAGGACATTCATGGACGATTAAGATGAGTAAACCAGTTAGATATAGACTCACGAAATGTTTACAATAAGTGTAAAACACAAGAAATAATGGACATGCTGCTGACTACTATGATTATCCTTTACCTTGAGGATTAATTACCATTTGGGAAATTTAAATATATCAAATCTACTTTAGTTTATATGTAGTGGATTCTGAGGCCAGAGACTGAGCCATAGACGGATCACACTTAGCTGTGTTATCAGGCAAAGGTTAACCCTATACGTTCGTGGTTAGCTTCTCTGCACTTAGTGCAATATGCTCCCTGAGAGAGACAGCTACACCTCTCTAGAACATCGGGAGGAGCTTTCAATTGTCATTTATGTTAAACAGTTTACTGGAAAATTGGAAGCCCTAGGTTTTCCCTTACAAGTGAATAGGGGACCATTTTGTTTTGTTTTTTATGTTCTATATTCTTTGACAAATGCCTCAAGCTCATATACTATGGAAGATAGATCTATGTTGTACATACGAATTACAGTGACATTATGACAAGCCTTAAATGTATTAGTTACAATATAAATGGTCTTAACAACCCAATAAAGAGGAAAACACGTTTTGGACAACTAAAGAAAATGCAGTGCTCTATAGCATTCATTCAAGAAACTCACTTATCAATAACCGAACACCAGAAAATAAAGAGAGAATGGGTGGGCCAGGTGTATAGTGCGTCCTGTCAAATGGGGAATAAGAGAGGAGTGGCTATTCTATTTAACAAATCATTATACTTCACCAAAGAAAAGGAAATTGCAGATGACCAGGGCAGATATGTTATGGTCCTGGGGTCAATAGGAGGATCAATCATAACCTTTCTAAATATATATGCACCAAATGAAGACTGCCCCAATTTCTTTAAAGGCATGGCCTCACTTTTGGTAACGCCAAAGGAATTATCCTTATGGCCGGTGATTTCAACTGTGTACTAAATACAAATGTAGCAGCCTGAATATTCTACTAAGTATTCAGAAGTGCTAACTAACTGTTACTTTCCCTGTGTGTGTATAACGTGTGATAAACAGTGTTCCTTTGGATAGCTCGCCCAGTCTAATAACGAGGTGAGGTGCTACTCTTCTACGGCTTCAGTATGGTATCACTAACAATAACATTGATGCACCTTTTCCCTTTCTGGAGTGGTCCTAGAGTGGGATCAGTGGCGGTTGCCAGCAGGGGGCGAAGTGGCAGTGGTGGCAGGTGGAGCGGAAGAGAGAGGAAAGCAACGAGGAAGAGGGAGTTACCTGGGGGCGAGAGGACCAGGAAGCTCTCTTCGGCAGTGGACTTGACCGTGAACAGTCGCAGTCACAGCGGGCGTGTGCTCTGGAAGAGCCCCGTTGCAGAAGTTATGAGGAGAGCCCCGTTGGAACGAGCAACGGGTGATAAGAAGTACTTGCTAGTTGACGGGTTATCCTAGAAGTACCAGCGATAGTGTGTGAGTAAGCGATACAGAACGAAGGACTAACGTCTAGAGTTAACGGGACTAACGTCTATAGTTAACGGGTTATAGTAGTAAGTGTGCAGTGTATTAGCATGCTGCTAACGGCTCCGTCTGACTCCAGTAGACTACCGGGCGCGCGGCGCTGAAGACCGGTGGTATAGTCAGCCACGTTGCGTTAGTAGTACAACCGATATAGCAGGTATAATCTGTAACTGATAACCTACCCAGGCTTCAATACAAAGTAGACCTTATTGGGAGCACTGTGTGTGTGTCTGTTTCTTCCATTTGCTAATCTAACCCCTGGGTAAATATTGTGACTGCATAATTATTTAACCCTTACACCCCATTCACATAATAGCATTTGAAGGGTCTATACAGGTGGTCAAGGAAGGGTACTGCTTAAAGGGAAGCCCAATAATACTATTGAACTGACAGTCACTGGGTGTGGGAGGGCTGTCCGAGGTACTGGGGGAAGTGAGAGTGTGTGGGGAGCTACTGCTGACCGCCTTGGAAGGCGAGGGAGACCAGAGTACCAGTCCCCAGGTTAGTAAATCCTGGGCCCCATCCACTTCTGCTGCAAGCTCTCCAGAACGACGTTCCGGGCCAAAGACGGGGGTACATATAGGTTAAATTCTATAGTATCCTACTACCCAGTGTCTGTGTACTACTACTCCCACAAGCAGGGATAATCCACCCTTCTACACAAAGCTTCCTGTAGACTATGGACCCATTTCAAAAAGATCTAGATCACTGAATGCAATGATAAAAGAATTTGGACTTATAGATGCATGGCGTTTCCACCATCCTAGGCAGAAATACTTTACCTTTAGGTCTGGGGTCCATGGTAGCTACTCTCGGATAGACTACTTCTGTATTTCCAAGCAAGATATTGACAAGGTTGAATCATGTATCATTGAACCAGCAACCATCTCAGATCATGGACCTCTAAGGGCACTTTCACATATAGTTTTGGTGGACTCTGTGCGGTTCGGGGGGTGAAGTTGCAACATTGTTGCGTTCTTCATTTGGTTCGTCTGCATTCACATTGCAATTTGTCAAGTGCACCAAACTTTCTGAACAATGTCACACGGTCGAAAAGGGCGCTCGTCTATTGGACACAATAGAGTGGAAATGTGTGTGTGTGTGACTGTGAGCGTGTGTGCGCGCGCGTGTGTGCGTGTGTGACTGCGAGCCCTGTCTGACTCCAGATCAGCGGAGCGGCGGCGTCACAATTTTCAGTCGGTGGTAGGGTGACCAGGTGTCCTACTTTTGGTTGTACTGTCCCACCATTTGACCGAATGTCCCGCGTCCCGCATATTGAGAGGATGTCCCTCTTTTCGAAGCAAAAAAAAACATGGGTCTAAAAGCCCCTCCCTACAGTAAACGTAGCAACCCGCCTCTTGTCCACACACATTGCTCTGCTCGTGACGCTACCTCATATCGCAGATCTGATCGGTTAGGTAGTAATTTAGCGCTCTGCTCGGGAGAGTCGTGACTCACTTCCTATATTTGGTCCGTGTTTGGTCCGATGAACCGAGACCTACGTTTTCAGGCGGACCAGAGTTTGCGTGTTTGGTCCACACCAGAGTTCGACTGAGCATTCACACCACCCCAAAAAAAGCGGACTATCCGAGAAAACAAACTCTGGTCCGATAGTCCGGACCAAACAGCTCTGGTGTGAAAGCACCCTAACTCTTCAACTTGTCCTCTGTATTAATAAGATCTTTAAATATTGGAGGCTCAATGTATCTATGCTGTCTGACTCTCACATACGGGAGAGGATAAGTGAAGAACTGAAGAGTTATTTTGATCTCAACAATAAGGGGGATGTCTCACCATCAATTTTATGGGACTGTAATGAGAGGTAAAATTATCTCAATTTCAAGTGCACTAAAGAAACAGCGAACTGAAAAACAGGTCAAAATACTAGAAAGGAAACATAAACTGAGAGATGAGGAAGACCTAAAAGCTCTACTAACTTGCAGACAAAAACTAGATGACCTGTTGACATACAAAGCGGAAGGAGCCCTTAGATTTGCTGGTAGGAATTACTATGAGATGGGAAATAGGGCAAGCAAGCTACTGTCATTCCAGCTCCACAAAATACAGTCAAGTCGGATAGTTCCAAAGATTAAACACCCCAGCACACACTTGGAAGTAATGCAAACACAAGAAATTGCTAATGCATTTGCAGATTACTATACCGACCTCTACAAAGCACAGCAATTGGAAAACAAGAAAGAAAAAATCAATAACTTCATAGATAACCTTAAACTTTCTAAAAATCTAAACTATCCCCAGATGAGGCTGATGAGCTGACTTCCCCTATTACGGAGAAGGAGATAGGGGAAACTATTCGGATGCTTAAGAACAATAAATCACCAGGTACAGATGGGTTTTCAAATGAATTTTATAAACATTTCACTGAACAGTTAGCACCAGTATTAAGTGTAGTTTATAACTATGCCCTATCCGAGAGAGAACGCCAGGAAGCTGGTCAGAAGCTATTGTCTCGGTAATACATAAAGAAGGTAAAGACCCCACGAGATGTAGTTCCTATAGGCCCATAAGTCTCCTCTTTAATGATTTCAAGATATTGACATCTATACTTAAAAAAAGAATACAGAAACATATAATAAAACTGATCCACCCAGACCAGACTGGCTTTATCACTGGACGACAGGGTACTAACAACATCAGAAGAACTTTAAATCTGCAAACAGTGGCTGGATCTCGAAAAGAACCATCAATGCTTCTCGGCTTAGATGCCGAGAAGGCAATCGATAGAGTTGATTGGCTGTACCTTGAACTAACATTGAAAGGTATGGGATTCAATAACACATTTATAGATTGGACAAAATGTTTATATAAAAATCCTAAATCTAGAGTAAGGGTGAATGGTCACTGCTCTCACTTCTTTGAGATACAGAGATGGACACGCCAAGGAGACGTTTTGTCTCCTTTACTATTTGCGATTGGCATAGAGCCACTAGCGGAGATGATTAGATCAAACCCTCAGATACAGGGAATAGATGACCAAAAAGGCATTACAGTTGATTGTACAAATCAAATCAGACATGGCCAGATGGGACATTTTACCTCTCTCCCTAGTGGGAAGAATAGAATCAATTCAAATGAATGTGTTACCTAGATTTATTTTCCTCTTCCAGTCTCTACCTATACCAATACCTGCCACTACCTTCAAGAGGTTGGATAAACTCCTATCCAAATTTATCTGACAGAGGAAAATACCTAGACTAAGGCTCAAAACACTATGTTTGCCAAAGAACAAGGGTGGTCTTGGTCTGCCAAATCTAAGAAACTACTACTGGGCAGCTCAATTACGCATACTTGTGCATTGGATACAAAATTACCTAGATTCCGGATGGGTACAGATTGAGCAAAACTCAATTCCAAAGACTCCTCTCAGATCCATAATATTCCTGGGGAAAGCATACTGGAAAAAAATTAAGATTGGTAACAAATGGATTACAAATACATTAAAGGTGTGAGAAAGTGTAAGGAAAAAGGGGGGAGGTCCACGATCAATATCTAGGGCCATGCCAATAGCAGACAATACAGAGTTCCGTCCAGCTATGGAGGATGGGGGTTTTAAAAATGTGGGTTGATTTTGGCCTGGTTACTATCAATCAATTAATGGAAGGAGACTACTTGAAATCATTTGCACAGCTACAGCAATGTTTTGATCTACCTTCGAAATACATGTTTATATACTTTCAAATAAGACACTATGTAATGACTCACAGTGAGTGGGAAGCAATTAAGAGACCGCCAACAAACGTGGATCGGTACTTTTTAACACAATAGAAAAAAACTTGATGGAAAGAAAGCAGATATCCAATATTTACAACATGTTACAACTAGATGATCCAGGAGATACCGCCTATATTAAAGAAAAATGGGAGTTGGAAGCTAATGTGATCATAGAAAATGAAGAATGGGAGGATAGCCATTCAAGCAATCATAAAATCACAAATAGCGGAAGGAATTTGACTGGAAGGTCAAGGTCAGGTACTTTAGGACTCCTCAAGTTCTCTCCGGATTTGCTGGTGGGTCCTCACCACTATGTTGGAGAGGATGTGGAATGATCGGAGATCATACACATATTTTCTGGGACTGCCCAAAAGTGCAGACATTTTGGGTGAATATCAAAAATGAGATTAAAACCATTCTAGATCTTGACTTACCTCTGAATCTATCGTACTATATCTTGGGATGTATACCGAAATGCACATACTATGGGGATACGTTGTACATCTTGAGATTGATACTGTTAAAAAAAAAGATATATTTATGCAGAGATGGTCACTTGTAACCTTGTACCTGGATACACACTAACATGAGTCTGACCTACCTCCCTCCTTTTTTTTCTTTTTTTTTCTATTTCTTTTTTCATTTATTTTCCTATGTCCTTAATTTTTTTTTATAATTTTTCCTCCCCTGGGTTGTTTATGAGGTGTACTCATACTGCTTATTTTGTTTATGCTGAATACTTTGAAAACAAATTGAATAAGATGGAAGAGCCTGAGTAACAAATGTCATTGACTATGTGAATCAAGTATATACTGTATGATCAATGCAACGTGATGTTCACTATGACACAAAATAAAAGAAAGTAAAAAAAAATATATATATATATATATCCAAAATGGCGATCCACTTCCATTCATTATGAATTCATTCTGACAACAACGTTCTTCTTTGTCAACTTTCACCACCTTCCCCCATTATCACCCGCTCAGCTGCAGTCTCTTTCGGAGCGGATGCTCATTGGCTACAATGGTGATCAATAATTTTCGACATCAGTGGTGATTGGTCAGTTCTAGACCGTTCTAGACCAGAAGTGGTCATTTGACGGAGCGGCCTGTCAGATGACGCTCGCCGGATATATCGTCACGTAACTCGGGACCCGAAGCACGCAGCTGGTTGAGTGTGGTGGCGATCGAAAGGCGTCAAATTCAACTTTTGAATGGTGCATTGGAGGATCCTCGAAAAATGCAGCCTGACCCGGTAGTCGTGTGCAAAACGTACCATATGAGACCCACCGAACCTTAACAGGTTTTCTACTAGGGGTGGGACGATAAATTCGGGTAACTTATGGCACGATACTGTGAGGAATGTGGCCCTCGATAATGATAATATCACAACAGTCTGATAGATATCAGTGATAGTCGATATATTGCAAGGAATTTCATCCATGGAATGTATTCACAGAATTGATGTGAACGCTTATCAGATTCTTTAGTGTGCATCACAAACTGGGCAATCTTACATGAAATGATGTACAACAAATTACATAGTGACACTGAGCACAACTTTAAACTTTAAAAATGTACTATTAATTATGTCCCCAAAGGAAAACTTTGATACCATCTGCAATAAAAAAAAAAGATAATAATAATAAATAAATAAAAGTTTTTTTTAGTGTGTGTTAAAGAGGCACTATGCAATTTGTTGTACATTGTTTCATGTAGTTGACCAGTTTGTGATCTAAAAGAATCCGATTAGCTTTCATGTCAATTCTGTGAATAAATACATAATACCTGCTTTCATCATGTCCCAACAATCACACAGAACAAAACAACAACATCAACGATGTGCTTTCATACACAATACACTCCTGTAACTTGTAGGGACGGGTCACAATAACAGAATAAGTTATTAATAATGTATTGTACCCATTCTGCAATCTGTTAATAAAACTTTCATTCAATCAATCAGTCTGCACGGTGATTGATTGAATGAACATTGTATTAACGGATTGCAGAATGGGTACAATACAGTACGACTCAACACACACAATTGTTAAGGGGATGCAGACCAGAGAAAGACTTTCGTCTTGTTTACATCAGGGTCCCCCATTTTCAATTCATAATGAATTGTAAGTAAGGGTGCAACTTGCTCCGTGTAATCCATTCTTTGTGGATCTAGACATATGTGTTCCGACTCCCTGCCTGGCCTCTGCACCTGAGTGTGGGAGAGCTGTTCCGACTCCCTGCCTGGCCTCTGCGGACTGCATGCACTGTGTGGGAGAGCTGTTCCGACTCCCTGCCTGGCCTCTGCGGACTGCATGCACTGTGTGGGAAAGCTGTTCCGACTCCCTGCCTGGCCTCTGCGGACTGCATGCACTGTGTGGGAAAGCTGTTCCGACTCCCTGCCTGGCCTCTGCGGACTGCATGCACTGTGTGGGAAAGCTGTTCCGACTCCCTGCCTGGCCTCTGCGGACTGCATGCACTGTGTGGGAAAGCTGTTCCGACTCCCTGCCTGGCCTCTGCCCCTGAGTGTGGGAGAGCTGTTCCGACTCCCTGCCTGGCCTCTGCACCTGAGTGTGGGAGAGCTGTTCCGACTCCCTGCCTGGCCTCTGCACCTGAGTGTGGGAGAGCTGTTCCGACTCCCTGCCTGGCCTCTGCGGACTGCATGCACTGTTGTTATTATTTCTCCTTGGCTCAGTAGCGTAGCCTCCAGGGCCCTATTCCCTGTACCTGGTTCAACTAAGTCGATCAAAAGTCCCATTATCCAGATTAAATTAACCCGATGTTTGAATCTGCGCTTTCCCTGTTCCTCGAACGCTGATTCAGTCTCGTTAATTCGAACCAGACTTGATACTCAGGATAATTTGCGCATGGCCGCCTCACCTGAAAAGACAGCAGGTGTCGATCGCAGAAATCCTGATTTTCTAACGACATTGATTGATTGATTGATTTAAAACTTTATTAACAGATTGCAGAATGGGTACAATACAGGTGCGGCATGGTGGTGTAGTGGTTAAACACTGTCGCCTCACAGCAAGAAGGTCCAGGGTTCGATTCCCGCTTGGGGACCAGGTTTCCATGATGCCAGTTACCCAGGTGGGGTATCTCCTAGGCCTTTCTGTGTGGAGTTTGCATGTTCTCCCCGTGCTCGCAAGGGTTTCCCCCCCGATAAGATAAACCCAATGGAAAAACATGCACAACAACAAGATCGCTAACGCTGTGGCGTCCTTGACGAAGACGGACAGGAGCACTTGGATTGGTCCCCTGGCGCGGCTCACGTTGACGCCTGTCTGCTCCCGGCTGCCCTTGGGGGGGAAGGATGACGGGATGGGTTAATCGCAGAGACGAATCGCATACATGCATCGCATGCATGCCGATTAATGACCTCTGAGCAGGTCCTAAATTATTATAAATTATTATTATTATACAGTACGGCTCAATAGCCTCGCCGACAAGTCAAATGCATATCTATAGGCACATTTTAAATCCCTCATTATCCCAATCAATCAGATTATATTTATTTAAATGTGCCTGCTGGCAGTAGGCTTAATGGAATGAATAATCGAATGAGATATTGCTAGTGAAAATAATGAGTTAAACTATTTCAGATAAGTAGACAAAAACAAGCCCAAAGAGTATCTAATTGATACGAATTAATAGATACTATATATA
Organism: Notolepis coatsorum; assembly: GCF_963971535.1. Lineage (NCBI taxonomy): Eukaryota > Metazoa > Chordata > Actinopteri > Aulopiformes > Paralepididae > Notolepis > Notolepis coatsorum. The sequence continues at coordinate 147,004,563 of NC_140172.1, read as the reverse complement.
ATATATAAATACATGGTTCCCAACGTTTTCAGAGAGGCTTGGAGGAAGGCTATACAGTTTCACCATTAATCAGGTTTTAATCAGTTTTGGACATCATCCATACATGCATTGAATTGATTAACCTTTGGTTTATACCAGTTGTTGTGAAGGATCAGATTAAACCGAATATGTATATTTATTTATATATATATATTTAATTGTATTTGTATATCGTTTGATATCCCCTGTATATTCCTTGTACAATATGCATTGAATATCCCTTTAGTCTACTAAACAGCCCATAATAGTTTCATTCTACCATTGGACGAGAACCTGGCGCCAGGTTGCCATACCCCTAGGTCCAAGTTCAATCGTGCCGCCTAACATGTCGTGGCAAGCCCCAGTTCCGCGCAGGAATATGTCGGGCGAAATACGAATGGTACTATTTGTTCATAGCGCATATATATATGGCGCAAGTAAAGTAGAACTTCTTTTAGTCCAGTTCTTTACCCTCCAACAGAGTGACAGACGCAAAGCCTCCCCACGACGCACGTGCGGTGTAGTAAGGCCTACTTGGCCCCAGAATAGGCATTGAGATATCGTGTAGATTAATAGTTGAATAGTCATAGTTTGGCACTATACCGTTGAGTTGGACGTATTCTATTAAGCTTGTTGTGAAGGATCAGATTAAACCGAATATGTATATTTATTTATATATATATATTTAATTGTATTTGTATATCGTTTGATATCCCCTGTATATTCCTTGTACAATATGCATTGAATATCCCCGTTTCTACTAAACAGCCCATAATAGTTTCATTCTACCATTGGACGAGAACCTGGCGCCAGGTTGCCATACCCCTAGGTCCAAGTTCAATCGTGCCGCCTAACATGTCGAGGCAAACCCCCGGTTCCGCGCAGTAATATGTCGGGCGAAATACGAATGGTACTATTTGTTCATAGCGCATATATATATGGCGCCAGTAGAGTAGAACTTTCTTTTTAGTCCAGTTCTTTACCCTCCAACAGAGTGACAGACGCAAAAGCCTCCCCACGACGCACGTGCGGTGTAGTAAGGCCTACTTGGCCCAGAATAGGCATTGAGATATCGTGTAGATTAATAGTTGAATGGTCATAGTTTGGCACCATACCGTCGAGTTGGACGTATTCTATTAAGCTAATAATAGTCTATTTATGTATGGTGCATCGTTCGGTTAGAGTTCTACAGTTATCAGTACCTCCATCGTTCCTGACGTTATCTGGAAGCTTAACCAGGCTGGTCAGACCCCTAGTGGTGATTGCATCCGAGGAGCTCCGGGCCAAGAGCGACTGGACCTGTATATTGGATTACTCTACCCAGACGACGGCGAGCCTTCCACGGCTTGGATTATGCTTTGTGTGCTTTGATTATTCCATGGATAAAGGCCAACACTGCTGAGTGTTGGAATTACCCCCCGGAGAGGACTCCAGGTGAGACGGCGCTCTACACGTGAGGTCGCCTCATGTCTCTCCGTTGTGGACCGGCAGATACCGTTCCACAGAGGGTCCAGCTGTATTCGTCTGCGGTCCGAGGTTCTGTGGGCACCGTGTCCAAGACTTTGGATTCTCCCAAGACACCGTCGGCCAGATGGGATACCGCCAGCGGCTTCTCTAACCCCCCCCTCCTACTGTCTTACAACCAGCGGGACCCCCCCCCCCCCTTAGTGTATCCAGCTATAATCATTTAAGTACCATCGCTATCGTTTCCTAAATATTCCAGGTTGTATACTTACTCCCTGCGCAACCAGAGATTGGACATTCAATGTTGATTTACCTACGAATACTCATTTGCCATAAAAGTGCATATTCCATATTTCAAATCATAAATGTAATTAAGTGATCGTTGTATACACCCTTTGCTGTATTAAACCTTCGATTTGGTACATTTGTGTTGGTTCGTTTCATCAGGTGGGAAAGTGTTCATCATACTTATATCTTGTACTGGGTGGCCAGAAGTTAAAGTACATGAGGTAGTGGTATTAAATATCATATCTAACAATACAGTCAGGGAATTGTACCCCTCAGTTACAAAGCTAATAATAGTCTATTTATGTATGGTGCATCGTTCGGTTAGAGTTCTAAAGTTATCAGTACCCCCATCGTTCCTGACGTTATCTGGACACTTAACCAGGCTGGTCAGACCCCTAGTGGTGCTTGCATCCGAGGAGCTCCGGGCCAAGAGCGACTGGACCTGTATATTGGATTACTCTACCCGGACGACGGCGAGCCTTCCACGGCTTGGATTATGCTTTGTGTGCTTTGATTATTCCATGGATAAAGGCCAACACTGCGGAGTGTTGGAACTACCCCCCGGAGAGGACTCCAGGTGAGACGGCGCTCTACACCAGTGAGGTCGCCTCACGTCTCTCCGTTGTGGACCGGCAGCTACCGTCCACAGAGGGTCCAGCTGTATTCGTCTGCGGTCCGAGGTTCTGTGGGCACCGTGTCCAGCGGCTTCTCTAACCCCCCCCTCCTACTGTCTTACAACCAGTGGGACCCCCCCCCCCTTAGTGTATCCAGCTATAATCATCTAAGTACCATCGCTATCGTTTCCTAAATATTCCAGGTTGTATACTTACTCCCTGCGTAACCAGAGATTGGACATTCAATGTTGATTTACCTACGAATGCTCATTTGCCATAAAAGTGCATATTTCATATTTCAAATCATAAATGTAATTAAGTGATCGTTGTATACACCTTTTGCTGTATTAAACCTTCGATTTGGTACATTTGTGTGGATTCGTTTCATCAGGTGGGAAAGTGTTCATCATACTTATATCTTGTACTGGATGGCCAGAAGTTAAAGTACATGAGGTAGTGGTATTAAATATCATATCTAACAATACAGTCAGGGAATTGTACCCCTCAGTTACAATTGGTCCTTCGAGCCGGAGGGTAACTAGTGTAATATTAATATAGTGTTATTAATATCGAAATGGCCTATGATGAACACTCCACGAAACGATCCTCCTAACCTAGAACGCCCGCGGCGCAGACGACAGACACCTCAGTACTTAGAGGCTTACACTGTCAGTCAACTACCTAGCCTTCGACAAACGGTAAACGCGGTAAAAGTAGAAAGTAAAATTATGTCTGACCTTAACGACCAGGTTTCCCCGACCACAGAGGCCCTAGTAGGTCCTAATGTAACTGACCAAGCTCACGGTGGGGACCAGGAGGGAATTGACATGCCTTTACCCCCCGCCACTACCCAAGAAGTAGTCCCCGACCAGCCCCGGGAGGAAGACAACCCTACAGAGAGAGAACTCTGCACGGAAGAAGAGGAGGAGAGCGCCGAGGAACTAGAGCTCCAGGACTCCCCAACGAGTACCCCCAGGAGCGGCTCACGCAGGAGCGGCTCGCCTCCACAACCGCCTTCCCCCAGCGAAGCGGAGAGGATACTACAACAGGCGTTCCTCGTCAGCCTGACAGCCTCTACCGAACGCGATCGGCTCCAGGGTGAACGCGATCGACTTCAGATACAGCAACGGAGCGAAGAAGAGCACATACGCCTGGAAATGAGGCGCCTTCAGACGGAAGAGAATATGGCAAGAGACCGAGCCGACACCCAGCGTGCCGCTGCCGGTGCCCAAAGAGACGCAGAGCGCGACAGACTACAAGCGCAACTAATAGAGCAGCTGATCAAAAGGACAACACCCTCTCCCTCCGCTAGGGGTTCAAGGAACTCGTCGAGACAACAGTCAAGGGCAGCGTCTCCTCAACGAGCAAGCGACCCTGAACTTGACCAACAGACCGAGCCTATACCCCCCGCAGACCCCCTTCACAGACCGGTCCAAGCGAGACCCAGCTACAAGGAAGGAGCGGCATACACTGCGGATAAGCTAAATAAACGATTACAGGATCTGGAAGATCTGATAGAGGAAGAAGAGGGAGAAGAGGAGAACCAAGCCCGACGACAGCACAGTACTCCACCGGACCAGGAGGTCCCATACAGTCCAGGCTATACCCCCGCGGCGCTGCGCTACAGACCCCCGACTCTATTCACGGGTGAGCACGACGCACGACCAGCCCAGAGGAACAGCACCTGGACCAGCGGGCCATGGTACCCTGCCAGTACCAGCCCACAGCGAGGCGCAAGAGGGGACTCGCCCAGGAGGTCTCTCCCCCAACGCTCGCCGATGTATCAGCCATCCACGGCGTCATACAATGCCACGCCGTCATTCCCAGACTTCGCCTATGAGAGTCGAGCACAGTACACGGAGCTCCGGATGTGCTTAGAGACAATGATGGTGGATGTCGCTGATGAACGCCACAAGTATGCAATATTACTGAAGCACCTGAAAGTACCGCGAGCGCACAATATAGCGCTAGCCTATGCTACCTCTTCGACCCCATACACAGCGGCCCTTGCAGCGCTGGATCAAAGATATGGACGTATATGGGATTACGTAATCCAAGAGATAAGGCATATTGATCGCCTACCCCCAGCCACAGACAATCGCTCACTAGACGACCTGTCAATCAAAGTGCAGTCCCTGGTAGGGATGCTGGGAGCGCAACGGGAGAAGGGCATGCATGAGCTATACGCCAACTCTAACGTCGAGAGGATTTTGGAGAAGCTGCCACCCGCAAGACAGGAGCGCTTTAGGCGGCAGAGGGATTACCGGGATCCCAACGGCCCCGAGCCATCCCTCCTTGATCTAGCCGACTTCCTGGCGAGAGAAGTCAGCAGCTTACGACTGGATACCTTCGGGCGGAGCACGCCAAGCTCCAGAGAGGGACCCAGGAGAATAAATGATGGAAGAAGATCGGTGACTGTCATGCACCAATCAGAGTCAGTACCGAGCAGTAAGAGTCACAGCACCCCCTCGAGAAAAGAGAAGTGGAAGATAGCGTGTCCCTACTGTGAGAAAGAACACTGGCTGTCACAATGTGACCTATTCACAAAGATGAATGCAGAAGAAGTGAGTCAATGGATAAAGTCCAACCGGCGCTGTTATCGATGTGCGCGGCCCCACATGGCAGCCGAATGCCGCCTAAAGAAAAGGTGCAGCCGGTGCGATGGAGCCCATCTAGATATACTACACGAAAGTAACGGAAGACGGCCTATACCTGCACCACGGAGCGGCACCAAGGCAAGTGTCATGTACATTGACCCCGCCAGCAGCAGCGGAGCCCAAGTGCTCTTAAAGGTAGTCCGTGTGACATTGAGCTACCAAGATAAAGTCATGGACACTTACGCCGTCCTTGATGACGGGTCAGAGAAGACCCTTCTGCTCGCCTCCGCTGCGACCCAGTTGGGACTGCGGGGGAGCAAGAACGAAATGACGATTCGGACAATAAGAAGAGATTTAAAGACGATAAAGGGCGAGAATGTCTCCTTCACCATCGCAGCCAACGGGCAGCCAGAGCGACGGTACAAGATCACAAATGCTTTCACCAGCCAAGAAATAGGACTATCGCAGTACACCTACCCTGTCACCAAGTTGATGGATAAATATGTGCACCTGCGCCAATTACCTATCCCGCTCATAGACGGCGCTACCCCGACCCTGTTGATAGGCTCCGACCATGCAGAACTCATAGTCCCGATTGACCGGGTCCATACAGGCCCCCGAGGCTGTCCTGCAGCAGTCGAGACCCGCCTAGGGTGGACCCTACAAGGCCCCCTCGCTAAATCTCTCAACCGAACAGCAGCCACTAGCTGCTTCCACTCCAGAACGACAGAAGAAGACACCACTCTCCTGCAGCATGTCGAGAGGCTATGGACCCTAGAGACAATGCCCTTTAAGAACGAAAAGAAAGATATTCGCTCTAAAGAAGACATTTACGCCATCAACCTACTCGAGCAGGGGACAAAGAGAGTCACAGTCGGCGGAGTGATGAGATACGCAACTCCACTCCTGAGGCGAGAGGGAATGCCCACCTTTCACGCAAAGAAAGACGCCACAGAGCGCTATCTACTGAACACAGAGCGGCGCCTAGCCAAAGACCCCGCTCAAGAGAGTGTGTACCGAGCTGAGATTGAGAAGCTAATCACAGCGGGACACGTAACAAAGATTGACATTAAAGAGGCCGATCAGACGACCGAATCATGGTACGTGCCGCATCACAAGGTCCATCACAACGGCAAGGATCGCATTGTGTTTAACTGCAGCTACCAGATCGGATCCCAAAATCTGAATAAAGAGCTCTTGCCCGGCCCCACACTCGGCCCCTCCCTACTAGGCGTGCTACTGCGCTTCCGCCAGGACAAGGTGGCTATAAGCGGGGATATCAAAGGGATGTTCTTGCAGGTGAGACTAGTAGAGGAGGACAAGCCTCTGCTACGGTTCCTATGGAGAGAGAAGATCGGAGATGAGAACCCATCCATCTACCAGTGGGAAGTACTCCCCTTCGGAACCACATGCAGCCCGTGCTGTGCTACATTTGCACTACAGAAACACGTCACAGAGGACCCAGCAGCAGATGAAGAGGTCCAACACAGTGTGAAGAACAGTTTCTACGTGGACAACTGTTTACAAAGCGTCTCGACTCAAGAAGAAGCCGAGGCTCTCCTAATCAAGTTACGCGCCTCCCTGATCAAAGGCGGCTTTGATCTCAGGCAGTGGGCCAGCAGTGACCCGCACGTATTGCGCAGCCTCTCCTCCGCGGACAAGGCTGCCAGCAGCGAGACCTGGATGGCGACAATCCCAGGAGAAGCCCAAGAAATGACACTAGGACTAGTCTGGCGCTTCAAAACAGACTCGCTCCACTATAGACACAAACCCTTGGCTCCAGAGCAGGGAAGGTCGGCGGCGATACCGACCACCAGACGGAGTGTGTACAGAACACTCGCCAGACAATATGACCCGTTGGGATGTATTCTACCTTACACCACCAGGGCAAAGATGATTGTACGAGCACTATGGGACAAGGACCAGGGCTGGGACGACCCAATACCCGCACACCTTGCCTCAACATGGAGAGAGTGGGAGACGGAACTCCGCTCACTCCCAGGTGTCAATATACGCCGCAGCTACTTCCCATCCACAGTGAGGCCAGAGACATGCGAGATTGAGCTACACGTCTTCAGCGACGCCTCCGAAGTAGCCTACGGATCGGTGGCCTACCTGCGTGCCCAAGAGAAGGGAGGAAAGATACACACTGCTTTCATACTGGCCCGCTCAAGAATAGCCCCACGTAAGCAACAATCTATCCCACGTCTAGAGCTCTGCGCAGCCCTCGCAGGAGCGCATCTAGCCACGTTAATCCAACGTGAACTCACCATTCCGGTGCACAGAACAATCTTGTGGTCAGATTCCACGACAGTACTCACATGGATCAAGTCTGATTCATGCAGATACAAAGTCTTCGTGGGAGTCAGAGTCACCGAGATTCAAGAGTTAACAGAAGAAGCGAGCTGGAGGTATGTGGACACCAAACACAACCCAGCTGACGTCATCACCCGGGGAATGTCTCTGGATGACCTAACCCGTTGCAACATCTACAGTGACGGACCAGCATTCCTCAAGCTCCCGGAAGGAGATTGGCCTACACCCACCCCGAGGGAAGCAAGTAACGAGGAGGCTGAGAACAAGAAACCTATGTTCTGTGGACTGAGCACAATCGCCTCCACAGACCCCAACATAGATGACTGCATTACCCTAGAGAGTGCGCAGCAAAGAACATTCCTGCGGCACCACCCAGAGATTCAGTCCACCACTGACATGTCAGCAGCTGACTACGAAGAAGCAGAACTTCTTCTACTACAACGAGCCCAGAGAGACTCGTTCCCCGATGAGCTAGACTGTCTACAGGGAGGAAACCCCATCCCATCAGACAGCAGACTGATTCACCTGGCACCAGAGAGTGACGCCCATAATCTCATCAGAGTGGGTGGTCGCCTGCGGAGAGCCCCCGATCTACCGGATGATACTAAGTACCCGATAGCCCTGAACAGCCGACACAAGGTCACAGAGCTGATCATAAAGAAATACGTCTCCAGTGATGTAGCAGATGTCGACCCAGTCACCCCCAACACACTCCTAATGGGGCGGCTGGACCCCGCGCTACCCCAGACAATGTACAGGCCTGAAGAAGCGAACGGCCGAAGAATGTGGAGGTACAGCCAAGTACTAGCTGACAAGTTTTGGAGCAGCTTCCTACTTCACTACCTACCGTCTCTACAGACCCGCCAGAAGTGGGTAAAAGAGAGAGACAATTTGACAGAAGGAACAGTCGTCATGATTATTGACCAGTCACTACCCAGAGCTATGTGGCCGGCTGGCCGCGTAAGCAAAGTGATCACCGGTGCCGATGGCAAGGTCCGAGCAGCTGAAGTACTCGTCCAAGGGCGCACCTACACACGTCCCGTGGCGAGGCTCATAGAACTGCCCCGACTCCCAGATACTATCGATGATGACCATGACCCTATGACTTTGTGAGTTGACTGACCCTTACAGCGGACCTTGAGTGGTAGACAGTGCGGTTAATCTGTCTCTGCTTAGCTAATTAGGTGGGACTAATTAGGGGGCGGCTGTTGTGAAGGATCAGATTAAACCGAATATGTATATTTATTTATATATATATATTTAATTGTATTTGTATATCGTTTGATATCCCCTGTATATTCCTTGTACAATATGCATTGAATATCCCTTTAGTCTACTAAACAGCCCATAATAGTTTCATTCTACCATTGGACGAGAACCTGGCGCCAGGTTGCCATACCCCTAGGTCCAAGTTCAATCGTGCCGCCTAACATGTCGTGGCAAGCCCCGGTTCCGCGCAGGAATATGTCGGGCGAAATACGAATGGTACTATTTGTTCATAGCGCATATATATATGGCGCAAGTAAAGTAGAACTTCTTTTAGTCCAGTTCTTTACCCTCCAACAGAGTGACAGACGCAAAGCCTCCCCACGACGCACGTGCGGTGTAGTAAGGCCTACTTGGCCCCAGAATAGGCATTGAGATATCGTGTAGATTAATAGTTGAATAGTCATAGTTTGGCACTATACCGTCGAGTTGGACGTATTCTATTAAGCTAATAATAGTCTATTTATGTATGGTGCATCGTTCGGTTAGAGTTCTAAAGTTATCAGTACCCCCATCGTTCCTGACGTTATCTGGACGCTTAACCAGGCTGGTCAGACCCCTAGTGGTGCTTGCATCCGAGGAGCTCCGGGCCAAGAGCGACTGGACCTGTATATTGGATTACTCTACCCGGACGACGGCGAGCCTTCCACGGCTTGGATTATGCTTTGTGTGCTTTGATTATTCCATGGATAAAGGCCAACACTGCGCATTGTTGGAACTACCCCCCGGAGAGGACTCCAGGTGAGACGGCGCTCTACACCAGTGAGGTCGCCTCACGTCTCTCCGTTGTGGACCGGCAGCTACCGTCCACAGAGGGTCCAGCTGTATTCGTCTGCGGTCCGAGGTTCTGTGGGCACCGTGTCCAAGACTTTGGATTCACCCAAGACACCGTCGGCCAGATGGGATACCGCCAGCGGCTTCTCTAACCCCCCCCTCCTACTGTCTTACAACCAGCGGGACCCCCCCCCCCCTTAGTGTATCCAGCTATAATCATCTAAGTACCATCGCTATCGTTTCCTAAATATTCCAGGTTGTATACTTACTCCCTGCGTAACCAGAGATTGGACATTCAATGTTGATTTACCTACGAATGCTCATTTGCCATAAAAGTGCATATTTCATATTTCAAATCATAAATGTAATTAAGTGATCGTTGTATACACCTTTTGCTGTATTAAACCTTCGATTTGGTACATTTGTGTGGATTCGTTTCATCAGGTGGGAAAGTGTTCATCATACTTATATCTTGTACTGGATGGCCAGAAGTTAAAGTACATGAGGTAGTGGTATTAAATATCATATCTAACAATACAGTCAGGGAATTGTACCCCTCAGTTACACCAGTGACACCTCATGTTAATCACCTTCTTGTTCATCATCAGATAACACTAACAGTGCTTGAACAGGTAAATGAAGGTAAAATGAAGGTAAAACGAAACACAAAAACATAATTCAGAATGAGATCTAGACTGTGAGAATTATTTCAGGAAGGGAGCTGGAATTTCTTTGCGAGGGCGTGGCCATGCAGGTTATCGAGCTAACTGAACTAAACCCTGCCCTCGACCAGGTTCAAACTTTTTGATCTGTTGCCATAGGGATTTAGACAATCGCACATCGGGGGAACGGAAAGGTCTGGCTTAAGTCAAGCTATCCTGAAAATTATCCGGCTGACTCAGTTAGCCAGGTACGAGGAACAAGGCCCAGACCCGTGCCGCGGCAAGCGTCCAGAACCCTGAATGAAAATCTCGTGTGGGATATGTGTGACCAGAGTTGTGTGTCCACAAGGCTGACTCATCAGAAAAAAGGCATCTGTTTATGCAACAAGTGAGGACGGACATAGCTAGCACTTCAGATTAGCCTATAGCATGATGAGCGTAAGCTCCGTGGAAGAATGCCATATGCCACATTGAGAATGTTTTTTTATTTATTTTTTTTACTCATCATCTATTTTAGCATTTGTGAATGTGGGCACGCACCAAATAATAATAATAAACTCTATTTCTATAGCACCTTTCATACAAGAATTGCAACCCAACGTGCTTCACAGGAGTAATGTAGACATGAAATAGACATAGGCATAACATTTGCATAAATTTGGCATAATTATAGACCTATAATTATAGAGAGATTTACATTAAAACCTCCCGAAAAGATTTTAATAGATTTCTGTCATTATAATCTATAAAATAAATTAGAATAGACTTCTGACAACATGAAAAGTGCAAAGGTGCAAAAGCCTTTGCACACTTTATTACAATAGATTTCTGACACTAAAATCTATAAAAGACTGTTAGCAGGTTTCTGACAATATAAAAGCAATGTATAAAGTGCAGACTTAAATGAGTATAAAATAGACAGAATAAGAGCAGTGCACAAAGTGTAGACAGAATAAAAGCAGACAGAATAAAAGCAAATATTTGTTCGGACTTCCCACCAACTAACCGACCATGAAGGAGTGAAGTTGTGGTCATCCCTACTAACTTTTACCAGCAAAAGAAAATTAAATACTATTTGCAGTGATGATGGTAATGAACTCAACCTCGCGGTAGGCATCACATGACCGTGATATTGCAGTAATGCGTTTATCGTCACACGTTGCATTTAAATTTTTGGCAGATGCTCTTATCCAAAGCGCATCGTACAAGACATTCTGTACAACAGTAGAATGAGCGCAACGCTTTATAGCAAGTTGCCAACAAGAGGAGTACTGATGGCAAATGGACAACAGTGTCCTTGTAAGTAGCCTTGGAATAAGTATAGCTAGCAAATTAAGTGCAGTGCAATGAATAAGGACAAGTCACTGTGAAGTATTCCTTCAAGAAGTGAGAAAGTGCAGATCAACTTGGGATTGTTCTCTCCGTATTCAGGAGACTCAGATGTAGAAATGTCTATTGGATCATGTCTCCCGCACCCCCACAGCCGTAGCTACAACCACTTAATGTCAAGGCTCTCATGATCCACATTCATTCATTTTCTCCCCCCAGCTCTCTCTCCCATGATTTCAGAATACCGGAAGTGGGCAAGGCGCTCGCCACTAACGCAGGCGATGCTGGGTTCGAGCCCAGCTCTCGGCGTTGCTACCGGCTTGGCTGGTCGTTCATACTAACACAATTGGCAGTGTTAGGGGGTGGGAAAGCCGGTGGGTGGGGATTGGACGTTGTGGACAGCAACTCCTACAGGTCGGTTGGTGCGCCTGTACAGCAGAATCAGGAAGTATCGGGGGCAGCGTGAGCCTCCCACGTGTTACTCCTCGCCACTGAGAGATTGCGCTGTTCAGGTGAAAAGATGCGACAGCTGCCTCCTCGTGTACCGGAGGGGACACATGATGCAAGGCTTGGTCCTCACTGCAGCCGACCATTTGGAGGCATAGTCTAGCAACGTTCGAGACAGGGGAGGGGAGAATTGAAGGGAGAATTGGCGAGGCGAAATTGGGATGGGAGAAAAATAAGGAGAAAAAGTGGATACAAAAAAAATAATACCGAAAGTGTTGCAGTGTTCTATTTGATCGAGAGAGAGAGAGAGAGAGAGAGAGAGAGAGAGAGAGAGAGAGAGAGAGAGAGAGAGAGAGAGAGAGAGAGAGAGAGAGAGAGAGAGAGAGAGAGAGACAGACAGACAGACAGACAGACAGACAGACAGACAGACAGACAGACAGACAGACAGACAGACAGACAGACAGACAGACAGACAGACAGACAGACAGACAGACAGACAGACAGACAATCTTCTAAATTGAGTCAGGGTATAGAGCTAAGCGTCATTAAGACATCTGGCCCTGCCGAATTAGCATCTTCTACCACCGACGTTTCCGAGAGCAGAGAGAGGCTCCGGCCACATCAAGAGCATTAATCGGCTATGAATGAATGAATGAATCTATTCACACACACACACACATGATATATTACATATATATACATATCTTCATGTGAGAACATCATCGTCGAGATTGTGTGTGTGTGTGTGCCAGATCTCCCAAGAAGCTATTTAAAGCTTTTGGAGGGAGCCTGATCACAATATAAACAAACTAGAGCTGGGCCGTTAACGTGCTGCGTTAACGCTATACTAGTATCGCGCGATAATATAATTAACGCATTCATCTAAAAAGAAAAAAAAAAAAAAAAAAAAATGTTACCTTTATTTACCCAGGGTAGGTTCGCTGAGCACAGATGCTCTTTTTCAGGAACGCCCTGCTTCACATTCACACAGTTCCATTCACACCTGGGAGCTGCCCAGTACAACCACAGTTGACACCATTGGCCACTGATCAACTCCACTGGAGCAGTTGATTCAAGCCATGTCACATAGTTCAAGTTTGAAATGCTTCTTTCTGTTTTGCTCCTGAGAGTGCTAGATACTGTACTGTACTGGTAATATTATTTATTTGTGTTAACTTCTGAATAAAACAACTTATTAAACACAAGTACATCTTATTGAACATTATTTTGATATTTCATTACCAATTATCATAGCAAAACAGCTTTTTCAAACAGTCTGTAATGCATTTTGGAAACGGGAGATGGGCTCATGGTGTAATGGGCCACCTGGCCTGAGAAACATAAGGAGGAAAGAAAAAGTATGGACTTACTTCTGGTCATTATTTGGGTAGAACACACATATTTTGAATGCCTTCGGCAGGTTAATATTCCTATAGGTATGGATTCTATTTAGAGATAATGTTTTGAGCAATTCCTCTTTCAGTGATTTTTTGAAGGTTGAGATGGATTTTTGACAGTTTCAGACTTTCGTCGAGCTCGTTCCAGATCTGCGGGCCCCTGCATGCTATACGCTTAGGCTGGCACATTTTAGAGTTTTCTCCTCTTGCCAAAGATAAGATGCCTATTTTCTTAGTGTTATGGATGTGCAGTGGACGGCAGACTGGGACAAGCTCAGGCAGTCTGTGATTCATGTTATTTACAACTTATTCTATGCCTCAGCGGGAGAATTAATCAGTCAGGCCTCAATCTGGTGAATGAGTTTGACGTCACAAATGTCATGTATGTGCCTATGCCATAAATGTCATGTATGTTTGTGTATGTCATAAATGTCACTATGAATTGAAAATGGGGGACCCTGAACAAGACAAACGTCTTTCTCTGGTCTGCATCCCCTTAACAATTGTGTGTATTGAGCCATACTGTATTGTACCCATTCTGCAATCTGTTAAATAAAGTTTTCATTCATTCATTCATTCATTCATTCATTCATTCATTCATTCATTCATTCATTCATTCATTCATTCATTCATTCATTCATTCATTCATTCATTCATTCGTCGCTTTTAGGTCCGGAGTGGTGCGTGGGACCCTGGGTAGAGGAGCTCGTGCAGGGAGAGCAGGAGGGGACGTGGTGCGTGGTGGGACCCTGGGTAGAGGAGCTCGTGCAGGGAGAGCAGGAGGGGGACGTGGTGCGTGGTGGGACCCTGGGTAGAGGAGCTCGTGCAGGGAGAGCAGGAGGGGACGTGGTGCGTGGTGGGACCCTGGGTAGAGGAGCTTGTGCAGGGAGAGCAGGAGGGGACGTGGTGCGTGGTGGGACCCTGGGTAGAGGAGCTCGTGCAGGGAGAGCAGGAGGGGGACGTGGTGCGTGGTGGGACCCTGGGTAGAGGAGCTCGTGCAGGGAGAGCAGGAGGGGACGTGGTGCGTGGTGGGACCCTGGGTAGAGGAGCTCGTGCAGGGAGAGCAGGAGGGGACGTGGTGCGTGGTGGGACCCTGGGTAGAGGAGCTTGTGCAGGGAGAGCAGGAGGGGACGTGGTGCGTGGTGGGACCCTGGGTAGAGGAGCTCGTGCAGGGAGAGCAGGAGGGGGACGTGGTGCGTGGTGGGACCCTGGGTAGAGGAGCTCGTGCAGGGAGAGCAGGAGGGGACGTGGTGCGTGGTGGGACCCTGGGTAGAGGAGCTCGTGCAGGGAGAGCAGGAGGGGACGTGGTGCGTGGTGGGACCCTGGGTAGAGGAGCTTGTGCAGGGAGAGCAGGAGGGGACGTGGTGCGTGGTGGGACCCTGGGTAGAGGAGCTCGTGCAGGGAGAGCAGGAGGGGGACGTGGTGCGTGGTGGGACCCTGGGTAGAGGAGCTCGTGCAGGGAGAGCAGGAGGGGACGTGGTGCGTGGTGGGACCCTGGGTAGAGGAGCTCGTGCAGGGAGAGCAGGAGGGGACGTGGTGCGTGGTGGGACCCTGGGTAGAGGAGCTCGTGCAGGGAGAGCAGGAGGGGACATGGTGCGTGGTGGGACCCTGGGGAGGCGGAAGACAATCTTAATCTTAATCAAGGATGAAGACAATTTCACCATACCATACATTGGAAGGAGACATTCTAAACTTTCTTCCACAACATAACGAATCACTCTGAGTACTAATATAATAGAGTTACAGAGGTTTGAACACACTGACATAGAAGTTTTGTTTACTCACGTCCTTGTGTACTTGCAAACAGATCCCTGTTTTTTAGTTCCGGCTGGGAGGTAGGAGCTGGAAAACAGAACCGCTCCATAGCCTGACGTCTTATCTAGTACAGGTCCAAAATTGATAACAATCCCATTGAAAATTAGGGGCGAATTCACAAAGAATGGATTATGCGGTGCTAATAGCACCCTTATCATCTAGGTCGTCCTCGGACGGGCCCTCCATCGGTGCTTCCAGTCATCCCGATCCTCCATGCATCTGGCTAGCTCGCCGGTGCATTCTGTTCCCGCATCTCTCCTGAGTACGTCCACGTAGGTTAATGTGGGACGTCCTCGTGATCGATGCCCGTGTGTTGGCTCCCACAGCACAAGTTTGCTGGTTGGCAGCTCATGGTGTCTCTGGCAGTGACCTGCCAGCCTCATTCTCCTGACTGCCACTTTATCGCTCACCTTTAGCACCCCCCCATACAAGTTTGCATTAGTGACATGCTCATCCCTGTTGATGTTGAGCACCACACGCATCATTCTGGTGTAGCACCCATCCAAGGACTTCTGCAGGGTGGGCTTCAAGGTCCAGCATTCACTGCCATACAAAAGGACAGACTCAACTGTTGCATAAAAGAAGTTGAGCTTGATTTGACGGGGAAGGTTGGATTTCCACACACTGGTCATGCCGTTCAGAGCCCTCCACGCAAGCGCCTTCCTCACTTTAAGGTCTTGCTCGGACGAGTTGACCCACAAGCCCAGGTGTTACGTTCTGGACACCGGCCTCGGTCGGTGACCACCCACATTCCTGGCATATGTCACTGGGCTTGTCACCTGTCATTTCCCTGTCAATTAGTGCTGTCACTTAGGGGTGGTTCCTGATTGGCTGTCACGGGGGTGTGTGTGGAATGTTGGTATTTGGTCTCTATTTAACATACCTCTCTTCTGCTTGTCCATTGTCAGGTCTTCACTAATTGCGTTCGGGGATAACGCGGACGGTTCTACTGTGGACCTCCAATAAGCTCCCATTTACCTTATCTTACACTTGTGCTTTTAGCACTTGTACTCTCTTAGAATTTACTCTGTGTTCTTACTATTAAAGTCGAACCTGTTCAAGAGTAAACACTCTCTGTCTCTGTGATTGCCTTCAACCATTGGAATTCACCTACCTGCATTCTGACAGAAGACCTGACCATCAGAATTCCATGGAGGCCATCATGGAGATGCTCCGGACGCAGGGAGCAGCCCAGACACGGATGGAGGAACATCAGCAGCTGGTCAGCGCCGAGTTAATCCGACTCAATGGGGTCGTCGGATCATCCCAAGCGGTGGCGCAGTCGGCGTTGGCCACAGCTCGACAAGCCCAAGAAGGAGTGGCTGGTGTGCAGTCGGCGGCGGGGGAAGCAGCGCTCCACGCAGAGGAAAGTCGGGGGGGGTTCGGGGTCCAGGAGCGGTCCCGCGAACCACATCTGCAGGCGCCCGCTCGCTATGACGGATCACCGGATGGTTGTCGGGAATTCATCACCCAGTGTCTACTCGTTTTCCGGCTGCAACCACGATCATTTCCATCGGAGACAGCGCAGGTAGCGTATATTATCACACTGCTCACCGGCGAAGCTCTCTCCTGGGCTACGGCGGAATTAGAGGCAGGGGCGATAATCTGCGACAGTCTGGACGCCTTTACCCGGGAATTGAGAAGAGTATTCGATACTTCCCGGGTACTCTTGATCTTCGAGGCTGGTGGTCGTCTTCTCGACTGCCGGCAGGGCCTCCGCACAGTCGCAGCTTATGCTATCAAATTTCGGATCTTGGCTCGGGAGACAGCTTGGGCGGAGAACGTCTGCGTGGTTCTGTTCGTCAGGGGACTCTCAGCGCGGATGCGAGATGCTCTCTCCGCGAGTGAGATCCCCGAGCAGCTGGAAGTGCTGATCAACACCACCATCAAGATGGATAATCGGCACCGGGAGAGGGAGAAGGAGCATGTCAACAACACCCAGCCCCAGGTATGTTTTCCTTCTTCTCCTGGTGTTGATAATTCCATGCATTACACGAGTGGGCCACTGGGTGATGAATCCATGCAGCTTGGAGCGCTGTCGCTCTCGGACGACGAGAGGCAGCGCTTCATCAAAGAGCGACGCTGCTTCTGGTGCGGCCGCACCGGTCACCGCTTCGGCAGCTGTCGGGTCCAGGCTGTATCGGCTCGGCGCCAATCGGGGATGGAAGGTGCGCCGTCGGGCCTCGAGAGGGCGCCAGCAGGTGGGCTCATTCCTGCCAAAACCACGGATTCTCGCAAATTTTTTGAGGTGGCGATCAACTGTGGGGGTGACATTAGGGGAACTAAGGCTCTCATTGACTCAGGGGCGGCGGGCAATTTTATTCACGTGGGATTGGTGAAGGAGTGGGGAACCCCGGTGGAGGACTTAGGGGTTCCCTTACCAGTCTATGCCCTGGACGGTCGGCCTCTGGGCAGTGGGAGCGTCACCCAGCGCACAGTTCCCTTACACATCCGGGTGGAGGGTGGGGAGTGGGAATGGGTTACTTTTTTTGTCATCTTTTCCCCCTATTCTGTCATGGTGTTGGGTCATCCCTGGTTGTCGTCATGTGTTCGTGTCATTAATTGGAGCACGGGCGAACTCTCAACGGCGGCCGACGTCAAGTCGATCGTCAGCGGGAGTTTGCCCAAACCCTTGTCTCCCCCCCCCTCTTCTCTTTTGTCTCCTCCCTCTTTCTCCAGGATGGTGGGGAGCGTGGCAGATTCTGATCTACCCTCTAATCCCGATTTAATAGGGGTGCCTGAGATCTATTGGGACCTGGCGGACGTTTTTAGCAAGACGCGTGCTAAAGCACTTCCGCCTCATAGATCATACGACTGTCCCATTAATCTTCTACCCGGTACCTCCCCGCCTCGCGGGCGAATGTTCTCTCTCTCACACCCCGAAACCTTGGCCATGAACACCTACATAGAGGAGGCATTGCTTGCGGGGCACATACGCCCTTCCACTTCCCCTGCCGGCGCTGGCTTCTTTTTTGTTGATAAAAAGGATGGGGATCAGCGCCCATGCATTGATTATAGGGGATTGAATGACGTTTCCATCAAGAACCGATATCCTTTACCCCTCATGGACACGGCCTTTGAGTGCTTACAGGGGGCACAGGTCTTTTCTAAACTTGACTTACGTAATGCATACAACCTGGTCAGGATTAGAGAGGGAGACGAGTGGAAGACTGCATTTAACACACCCAATGGGCACTATGAGTATTTGGTCATGCCCTTTGGTTTGGCTAATGCTCCGGCAGTCTTCCAAGCCCTGGTTAACGACGTGCTGCGAGACTTGATTGGGGTGTCGGTGTTTGTCTACTTAGATGATATCCTGATTTTTTCTCGCGATATGGTGCAACACCAAATGCACGTTCGGGAGGTGCTAGACCGTCTCCTCAAGCATCAACTATTCGTTAAGGCTGAGAAGTGTGTGTTTCACACGGACACTGTGTCCTTCCTGGGCTTTGTGTTGACGAAGGGCGATCTGCGCATGGATCCAGCCAAGGTGAGTGCAGTTTTGGACTGGCCACGGCCTTCGTCGCTCAAGGGGTTACAACGGTTTTTGGGCTTTGCACATTTTTACAGGCGGTTTATTCGCAATTTTAGCGCCTTAGCCAATCCCTTAACAGCTCTCACTAAGGCCTCTCTCCCTGGCTTTGAATGGTCGCCTAGGGCTGAGTCGGCCTTCTGCGATCTTAAACGTCGTTTTACAACCGCTCCTGTATTAATCCGCCATGACGCGGAGGTTCCGTTCATTGTGGAGGTGGATGCCTCTGACGTCGCGGTGGGGGGGGTGCTCTCTCAGAGATGCTTAAAGGATGGGAAAGTGCACCCGTGTGCTTTTTTTTCTCGCCGTCTGTCACCAGCCGAGCGTAATTACGACGTGGGTAATCGGGAGTTATTGGCGATCAAATTGGCACTGGAGGAGTGGAGACATTGGTTGGAGGGGGCGGCACATCCTTTCATTATTTGGACTGACCATAAGAACTTGGCTTACATCCAAGGGGCTAAACGCCTTAACGCTCGCCAGGCCAGGTGGACGTTGTTCTTCACACGATTTCGATATACCATCTCCTATAGACCCGGCTCCAAGAATATCAAACCTGACGCGTTGTCGCGCCAGTTTGATCTTCCTGGGCGGGAGGAGCAGCCCCATCCCATTATTCCACCGGCCTTGATTTTGGCACCCGTGTCTTGGGGCATAGAGAAGGTGGTAAGGTCGGCGCTAACGCGGGAGCCCGATCCTGGTGGGGGTCCTCCGGGACGGTCGTATGTTCCCAAGGTGGCGCGCTCACGCTTGCTACAGTGGGCACATGCGTCATCCCTCACCAGCCACCCAGGGGCAACCAGGACCCTGGAATTTATCCGTAGGAGGTTCTGGTGGCCGACAGTGGAGGGGGATACGCGTTCCTTTGTGGCGGCCTGTCCGGTGTGCGCACGTAGTAAGACCTCTCGACGGGCACCGGCGAGTCTCCTCCGACCACTTCCTATTCCTAAACGACCCTGGTCACACATATCTCTGGACTTTATTTCTGGTCTTCCCCTTTCGGACGGATTCACCACCATTTTGGTGGTGGTGGATCGGTTCTCTAAGGCGGCTCACTTTGTCCCTCTCCCCAAGCTTCCTTCGGCCCGGGAGACTGCTGATTTAATTATACAGCATGTCTTTCGGGTCCACGGGCTGCCAGTAGATATCGTGTCGGACAGGGGTCCTCAGTTCGCCTCCAGGTTCTGGAAGGCGTTTGCCGCCGGCCTCGGCGCCTCTGTCAGTCTGTCGTCTGGGTTCCATCCACAGTCGAACGGGCAGACGGAGAGGGTCAACCAGGATTTGGAGGGGGTCTTGAGGTGTTACGTTGCCGGTTGTCCGGCAACGTGGAGTAGGAGGTTGGCTTGGGCTGAGTACGCGCATAATACCCTTCTCTCCTCTTCTACCGGTATGTCTCCCTTTCAGTGCCAGTATGGTTTTCAACCTCCTCTGTTTCCCGAGCAGGAGCAGGAGGCGGAGGTGCCCTCGGCCCAGGCACATGTGGCTCGCTGTCGCAGGACAGGTTCGGAAGGCGGTACAGAAGGTTTCGGTTAGTACCCAACGGCAGGCTAACCGTAAGCGTCGTCCGGCTCCAGTTTACCGTCCAGGGCAGCGGGTTTGGCTTTCCACCCGGGATCTCCCTCTCCGGGTGGAATCCAAGAAGCTGGCTCCTCGCTTTATAGGACCATTTAAAGTGATTCATCGGGTTAATCCAGTGGCTTACAAGCTACGACTTCCGAGCTCTATGAGGGTTCATCCGACGTTTCATGTGTCCCTGTTGAAGCCATTCCTCTCATCGCCCTTGGCCCCGCCACTGCCTGTGGTTCCTCCGCCCCGGTTTATTGGCGGTCAACCCATTTACACGGTGCGGAGGATACTGGGTTGTAGGCGGAGGGGTATGGGGTTTCAGTTCTTGGTGGATTGGGAGGGGTACGGGATAGAAGAGCGTTCTTGGGTGCCTCAAAGGGATATTTTAGATCCCAGCCTGATCGTTGATTTCCGGCGGCTGAATCCCGAGGCTCCTAGGTGAACGTCTGGTGCCGTTCGTCGGGGGAGGGTACTGTTACGTTCTGGACACCGGCCTCGGTCGGTGACCACCCACATTCCTGGCATATGTCACTGGGCTTGTCACCTGTCATTTCCCTGTCAATTAGTGCTGTCACTTAGGGGTGGTTCCTGATTGGCTGTCACGGGGGTGTGTGTGGAATGTTGGTATTTGGTCTCTATTTAACATACCTCTCTTCTGCTTGTCCATTGTCAGGTCTTCACTAATTGCGTTCGGGGATAACGCGGACGGTTCTACTGTGGACCTCCAATAAGCTCCCATTTACCTTATCTTACACTTGTGCTTTTAGCACTTGTACTCTCTTAGAATTTACTCTGTGTTCTTACTATTAAAGTCGAACCTGTTCAAGAGTAAACACTCTCTGTCTCTGTGATTGCCTTCAACCATTGGAATTCACCTACCTGCATTCTGACACCAGGTATTTGAAATCACCAACTTCCTTTAGAGCAGTGCCTCCTGTTGTCCTTAGAGGTGGATGATCCGGGAGGATGTTATACATTATGACCTCGGTTTTCTTGGCATTTAGCCTAAGGCCAACCTTGGCGCACTCCGTCTCCACTCTGCACAGGAGTTCCTGTGCCTGCTCTACGTGGTCAGAGAGCAGGCTGATGTCGTCCGCGTAGTCCAGGTCTGTTAGGACTATGGCGGGTGTCGTCTCGATCTCCTTGGGGTTATTGTGAGACCAAGTTCCTGCTCCCGTCAATTGATGGCCTTCCTGAGCGCATAGTCGAAGACTATGACGAAAAGGAAGGGAGCAAGGGTGTCACGCGATTAGCACCCGTTATTTGCTAAGGATATTGCGCGGATGATATACTAGCACTAACACACCCATAGGTGTGCAATTTGCTCATGATATCTGTCAGCGCAGTTTGCTCGCAGAGCAGTTTGCACCTGGCAGCGCTGTTGGCAGATATCAGGAAGGGAAAAAAATAAACCCGAAATGAAGGATAGACATAACAGTATTTTTCACCATTTGTATTTAGTTTATTTCGTATTGTATTTAGTTTATTTTGTAATGTATAGAGCTTGCTTAATTTGTATTTTCATGACATCCTTTATTTTTGTCACTATCTTTCGTCATTGCATTTGTTTGTCATGTCATCCCCAAATAAATGATTTTGAACAGACCTGTCCATGGTGCTGAATCTTTAGACCGAAGTTAGGCACTGTGCCAGTGAGAAAGTTGTATTTCATGTTAAGAGTTAGTTAAGAGAATATAACCCGCATTATCTTACTGTATATACTCCAGAATAAACTTTTCATGGACCTGACGAAATGTTATAAATTAAACGTTTATTCTGGAGCATATGAGTGTGCGAGTTCTATTCTCTTTATTGTGATTATTACCTAACCCAGCACCCAAAGGAGTGATGTGCTTTGGGGGGACTATATAGCATTGCCCCACCGCTACGATCCAGGCATCTTTTAGATGCCAAATGTGTGCTTGATAAGTTCTGATGTGAGCCCAATTGTACGCCGCCTCTCCAACGTTGGCAGGATTACGCACGGGAGTCATCAGCCATGGCATGGAGTTGGTAGCGGACAGACCCGGGGGATTTGGCAACCACATTCGTTATTATATTACTGGCATTGCACACTACCTGTGTTGATTATACGTTTGCTTCCTAAAAACATGTTCGTTTTCGCTTGGTGGTACAATTGGAAGGTGAGTGCAGTCAATAATAATAATAATAATAATAATAATAATAATCCACTTTATTTATATAGCACCTTTCATACAATGATTGCAGTTCAAAGTGCTTTACATAATGAAGACACAATAAAACAAGCAGCAAGAGCAATGCATAACACAAATGAAAATTGCAGCATGATGCAAAATCTAAATCTTGTTACAAAATCAATCAATAACACCGACAACATTGGAGAAGCCGACAACGTTAAATAACAATATTTAAATAATAAATAAGATTGCATGGGATCTCTGGGTGGCTGGCTCAATATCATCCTTGATTTCATCGAGTAGATCAAGAATTGCTTGAGCTGGCAACCTGTGTCTCCGGATGATTTCGGTCTTGCCTAAATCAAGAAGTGATATTCTCATTAGAAATATTATTTCACGAGCACGCCTGGCATTACGATGCCTTCGCCTGGCAACAATTACTGCTGCCATGATCACCTGAGACACTGGCAATAACACCCCTTTATAAATGCGCTTAGTTACCACCGAATCCATGAAGTCGTAAATAGCATCGCTTTAACTGCGCGTGACAATTAGCGCCGATCTTTGTGAATTGGAGTGTATTTGCGATGAGGCTCATTTGCATAGTTAGGGGCACATGTTCCTCCCATATTACCTCATTAAATACCCGCAATTACCACCGACGCACCGAGACGCAATGCTGAGGGCAACGCAGTTACCGCCGCATTTCACCCGTTGCTCTTCCTTTGTTAATAGCAAACTGTGTTTCAGTGCTATTTGCACAGGCGTACCGTCAGAAGTGTTTTACACATGCTTTTGTAATGTTTATATCGGTAATAATTCATCCAAAATGGCTGACGTAATTCATTTCGATGGGTGAGAGAAATTCATTAATCAATATTTTCTTTTGGGGGGGATAGCAATGCTTTTATTCTGCCCCTTTCTGAAAGCTATTTGAATGAGATTCATTTTTTATTGTCATCATACAGCACAAGTACAGTACAACGAAAAGTAGTGCAAATGTAACAGTAAAGTGCATTAACAATATACAGGTACTGGTAAGAGTAGGTAAGGGATATGTACAGGTATAGATATACAGGTAGTATCTACAGATATGTAAAAAGGATTATATGCCGGTATATACAGTACAGACAGATGTCTGTAGACATATATATGGTAAGAATACATATAATGTATATATATACAGTATATACAGCATTATTGTAAATGCTCAATTCTACAGGGCTCTCTGACACAGGGACATGGGCAGAGATGGTATAAACATCAGACCAGTTTAGTGAAGAGGTGGCAAGCTGGTACAAGCCAGAGCAGATGGAAACTCGTCATGACAGCAGCTCTCTCTCTCTCGTGTGTGTGTGTGTGTGTGTGTGTGTGTGTGTGTGTGTGTGTGTGTGTGTGTGTGTGTGTGTGTGTGTGTGTGTGTGTGTGTGTGTGTGTGTGTGTGCGTGCGAGAGGATGGCAGATTTAACCTGTGCACATTGATTAAGTCAATGTGCAACAGGTGTGTAGCCACACCTGCTCCCAGGTCTAATTAGCGTGGCCCGAGGGCAGGTGTGGCTGCTAAATTAAGCCTTACATGCCCCCACCCCCGCGCCCCCAATCAAGCAGAGAAAATAAAATAAATACAGTAACATAAATGTCGCTGTGGTTGCAGAACAGGTACACGTTCAAGCTCTGATGTGTGTGTACTTTAGCGAACTCCTCTTGCAATCAAGATCATGGCGTGCCATATACAGTATACGTACAACAAACAAAGGCACGTCTAACCCTTTGTTACACTAAGCTAGCGCTATGATCTGAAGTCTGGCTCAAGTACAAAACAAAGCTATAGGACTGAGTTGAGCGTCGCTCACATGTGTCCACTGATTGCTTTAGTTTCTCTACAGTTTAGTTAAAGTTAAACTGGACTTTGAAGAAGTATTTATTCATTGCACACGTTGACAATGTCGTCATGCAGCGACAAACACACATGTGATGGGCGGCACACACAGGACATTTTTGGGTCGCCGATACAAATTTCGTCTCTGCGCTTGACCCATCCCGTCATCCTTCCCCCCAAGGGGCAGCCGGGAGCAGACATGGGCTGCGGCGTGGGGCCGAGCCCGGGGACCAATCCAAGTGCTCCTGTCCGTCTTCGTCAGGGACACGACAGCATTAGTGATCTGTTCTGCATGTTTTTTCCATTGGGTTTATATTCTGGAGGGGAAACCCTTGTGAGCACGGGGAGAACATGCAAACTCCAGAACGAAAGGCCCACCTGGGTACCTGGCAATGCGGCAACCATGGTCTCCAAGCGGGAATCGAACCCTGGACCTTCTAGCTGTGAGGCGACAGTGTTGACCACTACACCACCGTGCCGCCATTGACTGATTGACAGTAACTACTTTGAAAGCAGCAGAGCCCTCGGGGAACACAGAGTCGACATCCCACAGGGCCGAAGAGTCTGGTGCTCAGTGTCCTCTTGGACCCGGACGGACGACTTCCTGGCACCGGTGTGGCCGTGGGTGACCCTCCATTGACCCCTGCTGGCATGGCTTCCAGTGGCTCTCAGAACGGCCCTTCTGTGTCCCCTCCCCCGTGCCAGAGGGCCCCCCCCCCCCCCCGCATTGGGCGCCGGGTGTGGCAGTGGTGGCAAGATGGTGCAAGCCAGAGCAGATGGAAACTTGTCACGACGGAAGCTAATTAATCTGCGTCCAGCTCCAAAGTGCGCACTATCCCTGCGGGAGGAAAAAGAAAGGTCCCACATGAAGGTCGACGCTAGAAAGAAGAACTGCGGCCCATCAGTGCAGGGTAACTGGACTGCATTGACTGCATTTCATGTAGTGTTTTTATCCAAACCGCTTTACAATTCATGCCTCACAGGACGTAAGACCTGTGCTCCACAATGGTGGAACAATCAACTGTTTTATGTCGTCACTCGTCACCAAGCGAATCAAGTGTGTACAATCAACTGTTATTTACTGTGTGTTGGCCCTGTATTCAATGTGCACACAGGGAATGTCATGAATTCTACACAACTGAACCAGAGAGTCTGTGTTCTAATAATGTTGAGCTCAGTTGTAATCCAACCCTACAGTAACTAGCAACCAATACTTGTTTCTTTATTTGGTGTCGTGTCAGTCTTGTCTTCTGATCCTGTTTCTGAAGAAGCATTTTGATTCGCTTGGTGACGAGTGACGACATAAAATAAGCTTGATTCCTTCTGCTCTGGGCACACTGTCAAGTGTATACTGTGCCTGTTGCAATGTTCAATTTCCTTGCAACATTCCTTGTCTCCTGTCTGTAATTGCTGATTCACTTTGAATAAACCTTCTGAAAGATGTTTCTACCTTTCATTATTGAATATTATTGATAGTATATAAGGATAATATATAAGGTTGTGTATTCTTAAAACATATAAAAAGGTAATAACTAATGTAAAAGCTAGATGTGTTTCAATTTTGGGAGTTAAATTGTGGAATAGTCTTAGTGACGGGTTGAAGTTGTGTATCTCTCAGGGGAGATTTAAAAAGGCCCTGAAGGATAAAATAATTCAGGAGTACAGTTTTGAGTAAAACATCAAACATTTATTTTCTCTTAAAGAAAAAAAGAAAAAAGAATATCTTGCAGCATATTTTAAATTGTTATTTATTATATTAAAGTATATTTAGTTTTTAAGAATTGTAAAGGATAGGCAAAAATAAGCATGTGCTTCAGCCTATTCCTTTTTTCGGTCATTGAGTTTGGATTTTGTGTGTGAGCTTACTTTGAATATGTACTGTACATTTGTGATTTTTTTCCTTTTCATTTTGAAAGTCCACACAAATGTGTGTTTTTGATTTATCTGTAAACAAAGACCGAAAATAAAACTATTCATCATCAAAAAAAATTAATAAAAAAATAACCGTGACAATTTGGATATTGAATATGTAAGGGATAATGTATAGCCTATACTCGGTCATTGTCGCAAAATAATTGACCGACACAGAGTTTAGAACACCGAGGCGCAGCCGAGGTGCTTTAAACGTCAGTGAAGGTCAATTATTTTGCGACAATGACCGAGTATAGGCTATACATTATCCCGCTTATTACATGGCTAACTTACTAACAATATACCTAATTCATCGACAAGACTAGATCAAATGCAGACGCAGTTGTTCTGTGGCTCTGTCAGCCCAAATAAAGTGATTATCATTATCGGCAGCCGGCAGGTCTGTGGTCTGATTGCATGACTGAGTGCAGCTGTGCATATGCTGAGCAGCACTGATACAGTGTGTGTAGTGGGCTTGATTGCGAACAGCTGCGCACAGCGGTCATTATTGTTCCACAGAGGTCCGTTATCGAGTAATATCGGACCTCTGACGAGCGCTATTGACCAATCACAAGCAAACATTTCGGCGAATGTGAAAACGCCATGTAATAAAGTCAGATATACAAGTCAATTTGGCTGACAATTTACAAGTGATTTACTTCACAATTTGTTGATCCGACGTGGTGGATTATTTGAGTAAATAGCTCACACTAACCAATGGTGCATTTATATAGCGCTTTTATCCAAAGCGCTTTACAATTCATGCCTCACATTCACCCGTTCGCTCACACATTCACACACTGATGGCGGAATGCAAGGTGCCGACCTGCTCTTCGGGAGCAGTTAGGGGGGTTAAGTGTCTTAAGCTCAAGGACACTTCGACACGCTGCCCGGGGAGGAGCGGGAATCGAAACCTGGGAACCATCTGATTACCAGACGACCGCTTGACCTCCTGAGCCACTGTCGCCCCTGGTAACTGGGGGAGGGCGGGCCACTCCGGAGCTCTCTCCCTCGGATGAGCAGATGGCCTCGATAGCGGGGGAATCCGTACGATCTGGACTGGTGTCAGAGAAGGAGGGACACACTGATATGGCTCTTGAGCCAAGGGTGAGCGGGTAATGGCCTTCGTGTTTTATGTGAGCGTGTTAAAGGTGGAGAACAACTTTATTGTATGACGTACACCATGCCAGTTAGGGTACCTTGTGTGTGCACTGCACCTTATATATACTGTTTACCTTTACTCTTACTCATAGTATACATGCAGATGCTAATTCTTTATTGCCTAGATTTATTGTAACGTATAATATAACCAATAGGGCATAAAGACCCTCATGCTTTGTTTACATTGAATATAGAAATATGAGAAAAATAAACCTGTGTGCGTGCGTGTGTGTTCTCGCCTGTAACGTCCACGAGGGCTTGTCCGTCAACAATAATCCAATATTGGAGCAATCTGTGAACAACAACAACACAGGGAGAAATAAAAAGCTTAGAAGCTCAGAAGGTCTAAACAGATGACAGCAGTCCCATTGGGACGCTCTCTCCCTGGAATCCTGAGAGAAGTTTAGAGGCGGTTTGAACGCATGTGAGTCAACGGACAGAGGCGGACAGAGCGAGACAGATGGCACTCGCTTAATTAGCTCCGTTATCCTACAGTACTGGTAACACATTTCTACACATCAGACCAACAACTCGACTGGACTCAGAGATGGGCCTACATGCACAATCCAAAACTCCCACTTCAGAAACAGGGAATGTGTAACGTTTTAATGTGTAATTAATACAAACTGTGGCAGACCGGCTGGCATGGTAATAGACGGCCGCTATGTGTCGGCCAAGGTACTGGGGCATATACCCATATTAGGAGTTCCGGAGAAACTCCTTCCAGAGCAGAGAGCATCAGCGCAGATGAAGCACACCTGTGCCAGACGCGCCCGAGACAGGTGAGCGCAATCACCACACCATAGAAAATGGAGACGGAGTGACAGAATTAATTGGAGTAGCTAAGGCGAAACCGGTAGGAACGTGAGTAAGGGAGAAGAGAAGAAGAGGAGGAAAGATTGTGTGACCCATGCTTTGTTTATCTGCTTTCGGAAGGAGGACCCTGCTGTGTGCTATATCCCCTGACTGTATGGGAACCCGCCTGTGCATCGCCCCCTGCTGCTTGTCTGACGTCTCTTCTCCCGGATCATCCCCCGCCCGTACGAGAACCGCTCTCTGTGGACCGAACCCCGCTAACGGATCAAGACTCTATAGGATTACGGACTGGCTGACGATCACACTGACCCCTCCTTTCCCCCTAAACAACATTACAACTGCTGTTAAACTTGCTTCTGCTGTGTGCCGTGTGTATTTTGGTAAATCCAATCTAGTGACAACTCAAAACACCCCTGAGTCTGTGACAAAACATTTGGTTGTTAATACACAAACTAAAATTTTTAAATAATAATGTCGATTCTATTAGACTATTAATAGAGTACAGCATTTAGCCAGGGCCCTAATATCACCTACTCCATGATGAACTGGTATAGACTTCCTAAATACCTCCTGTATTCAAATGTGAATGCACCTCCCAGTCATTTCAGGTACAAAACTGGCTTCACATGGAGGTCAATTATTTTTTCCCTTGAAGCAGTAATTATTATTATTACAGTAATTATTCTGAGGTTATTTTGTCATATTAGTCAAAGGAGATGTTACTCAAATTGCACTTAATAATGGTGTGACGTACATGGGTACGTGGGTTGGTCATTACCATTATTACTGTATTTATGACACCATCTGAACATCAGGTTAGTATGATTCCTCCTGAGCAACGTCAGAAGGATCCGCCCCTTCCTGACAAAAGAAGCCACCCAACTCCTCGTCCAATCAACAGTCATCTCCCGCCTCGACTACTGCAATGCACTGCTCGCTGGCCTCCCGGCCACTGCCACTAAGCCTCTTCAACTCATTCAGAACGCAGCGGCCCGCCTGATCTCAAACCTACCAAAGTCGGCCCATGTCACCCCACTTCTTAGGGACCTGCACTGGCTCCCCATTGCTGCACGAATCCGCTTCAAGGCCCTCGACCTAGCATACCGGGCGGCAAAGGGAACCGCTCCCGCCTACCTCCGGTCAATGGTCTCTAACTACACACCCTCAAGACCCCTACGCTCTGCATCTTCTGGCCGCCTCAGACCTACTCCTATCCAAGCTCCGGGAGGGTCATCAAAGAGAAGTCGCCTATTCTCAGTCCTTGCCCCACAATGGTGGAATGAACTACCCACCCCAGTTAGGACAGCCGAATCACGTCCAATCTTTCGCCGTCGACTAAAGACGCACTTCTTCAACCATTATCTGAATAAAAAAAAAAAAACTACAAAAAAAAAAAATCTAACCCTAACTAACCGTACTGTCATGCACTTGTCCTAATAAACTAACCTACACTGTAGCACTCAACACTTTGATGAACATTGTTGCTCAGCTGATAGAGTTGTGCCCTTCCTGATGGCTTGTCGTACAGAACTTGTAAGTCGCTTTGGATAAAAGCGTCAGCTAAATGACTAAATGTAAATGTAAATGTAATGTAAAAATATGTAAATGTGCTGTTTTGTATGTGTGATGTTGTGTCATCTCCTAATCTTCTGTTCTGTTCCGCAGATGCCACTCATCTCCCTGATTGGATTGGTTGCACCTGATTGGTGCATCTTCAGGCAGGCAGTGGAGATGAGTGAATAACAGAGTGGGAAATGACACATGTCCGGGCGCCTCATTTGAATCACGGCCATGTTCCAGAATGGAGTGAGGAGGTTGCCCTCTCGTCTAGCTGTCTGGAAGTGATATCTTGTGGTTTCTCTTTGTGTCCCATGACGGGCTCAATTGTATTTATATTATTTATTAAGTGTTTGTTTGTATATATGTATGTCTTGTTTGTCCTCCCCTACCTTTTCCCCTTGTGCATTATGGTGGAGGTTTAAATCCCTATCACCATAAATATATAATTTACTATTTGGAAAACATCTTGTGTTGTGGCTTTCTTACCTACCTGGGACATTGCTTTAAACGCATTTACTGAGAGAGGCTGTTTTTTGTTCATGTGCAGCCGGCTCCAGTTATTATTCTGTGTGGTCCTTAGACCTTTGTACATGACAAATGGGTCAAATCCAGGAGCATGTCAAATCCAGGAGCATGTCAAGTCAAGTTGGTAAAATCATATGCTGTTGAAATGCGCCTTTGTAAAAGAGATTGCAGAAGGTTGCCACGTAACTATTATAAGTCCTGTGTGAATAATAGTTTCTGGTGACTCCATGTCGCTCGACTATAATGCGCTCAGAAGAGGTTATATCACATGGCTTTTCTTTTGGCTGCTATTTCTTATCAACAATGCGCCTCATTGAAGTTTGATTATCAAATTCCTATTTAGGTAGTAGTAGCAGTAGTAGCAGTGGGATCATCCCTTAGTAGTAGTAGCAGTAGTAGCAGTAGTAGTAGTAGTAGTAGTAGTAGTAGTAGTAGTAGTAGTAGTAGTAGTAGTAGTAGTAGTAGTAGTAGTAGTAGTAGTAGTAGTAGTAGTAGCAGCAGCAGTAGTAGTAGCAGCAGTAGTATAGTAGTAGTAGCAGCAGTAGTAGTAGCAGCAGTAGTAGTAGTAGCAGTAGTAGTAGCAGCAGTAGTAGTAGTAGTAGTAGTAGCAGCAGTAGTAGCAGCAGTAGTAGTAGCAGCAGTAGTAGTAGTAGTAGCAGCAGTAGTAGCTGTTACAAAGGGTCAGATTAAACCGAATATATATATTTATTGCTTGAGATCCCATGTGTTACAAAGGATCAGATTAAACCGAATATATATATTTATTGATTGATATATATTGCATAGTATTTGTATATCGTTTGATATCCCTTGTATATTCCTTGTACATATACACGGAATGTCCCTTTAGCCTAGTACAGACCATAATATTTCATTCTCCTATTGGACAGCGGTCCACAGGCGCCAGAGCCGTGCCTCCAGAGTCAGGTTCAAAGCCACCGTCAAGACATGTCTGTGCATGCCCGGCCTTGCCCAGGGCTACGAGACAGAAATGAGGTTGGCACTAGTTTGTTCGCCGTGCATATAAATATGGCGCAGGTGAATACAGAAGTAGAGTTACCCAATAAGTTGAAGCCTCACCCACGATACTCTGTGCGGTGAAGTATGGCCTGTTTGGCCCCAAATAGAGCATTGAGACCGCGTGCGAATTAATAACTGAATTGTCAGAGTTTGGCGCTATACCGTCGAGTGCGACATATTTCTATTAAGTCAGTAATAGTCTATTTTGTGTATAGTGTATCGTGCGGCTAGAGTTCTACAGTGACCAGCATCACCAATGCTTCCTCGTATCAGCTAGAGTGCTTATCCAGGCTGGGCTGCTTTCATGGCGCTTTCACCCGAGGAGACCTAGACGAGAACCGTGTGGACATGTACACTGGATTAATCTACCCGACGACTGCATAGCCCTTTGCGGCTGGATTATATTTGTTTTGGTCCTGTGATTTATGGAGCGGAGAATCGCCGACGCCTACACGTGTGGGATTTACCCTGTGAGGAGCCAAGTCGAGTCGGCGCCTCAGAGAGCCTGAGGCCGGCTAGCTTTCTTCACTGTGGAGCTACAGTCTACGGAGAACAGCTGTATTCGTCTGTGGATCAAGAGACTATTGCACCGTCTCCTGTACTTGGAGTCTCCTTAGTCATCGTTGACCAGACTCTCTACTACCGACAGATCCTCTACCCCTGCTGGCTTACAACCGGGGGGACCCTTCCAGTATCTCCCGCTATATATTACTAGTGTACCATAGATATAATTCCCTAAGATTCAGGTTGTATAATTACCTCCTGCGTAACCAGAGAATGGACATTCATTATTGATTTGCCTACGCACATTCCTTTGCCTTATAAGCGCATCCAAAGTATAATAGAAGTATATTATGTACCTTTTGCTGCAATAAATACTTGATTACACATTGGTGTGGAACCGGTTTATTGTGGGAAGTGTTCATCATATTTATATATCATGTACTGTATGGCCAGTAATTAAAGTACATAAAGCGGTAGTGGTTTAATGATACCATACTTATCAATACAGTCAGGGAATTGTACCCCTCAGTTACAATTGGTCCTTCGAGCCGGAGGGTAACTAGCGTAATATTAATATAGTGGTATTAATATTGACATGGCCTATGATGAACACTCCACAAAACGGTTCTCCTAAAGTAGATTGCCCGCAGCGTAGACGGCAGACACCTCAGTACTTAGAGGATTACGTTGCCAATATACCACCTAGCTTTCTACAGACGGTAAACGCGGAAAAAGTAGATAGTAAAATTATGTCCGACCCTATCGACCAGGCTACCCCGCCAATAGAGGCCCTAGTGGGTTCTAACGTAACTGACCAAGCTCACGGTAGGGACCAGGAGGGACCCGACATGACTTTACCCCCCGCCAAGACCGAAGAAGTAGTCCCCGGAGAGCTCCAGGATAAAGACAGCCCTCCAGGGATGGAACTCTACCCGCTACAAGAAGAGGAGAGCACCCCGGAGATGGATCTCCAGGACTCGCCACAGGAGAACGGATCTCCAACGAGTACTGCCGGGAGCCGATCGCCTCGAACGGCGTCTTCCCCCAGCGAGGCGGACAAGATGCTGGCGCAGGCACTCATCGCCACCCTGGCAGCCTCCACCGAACGCGATCGACTTCAAGCGCAACAGACGCGCGAGCGCGAACATTCTGCAGCCGAGCGAGAGCGCTTCCAGGCGCAACAAAGGAGTGAAGACGACCGCATAAGACTGGAGACCAGACGCCTTCAGACGGAAGAGAACATTGAAAGAAGCCGCGCCGATGCACAGCACGGCGCCGCCAATGCACAGCGTGACGTCGCAAATGCACAGCTCCACGCCGCCCATGCCAGCGCCAATGCCCAGCGCGACGCCGCCAACGCACAGCGCGACGCCGCCCAGGCCAGCGCCAATGCGCAGCGCGACGCCGCCAACGCACAGCGCGACGCTGCCCAGGCCAGCGCCAATGCGCAGCGCGACGCCGCCAATGCCCAGCGCGAAGCAGCGCGCGACGCAGCCCATGCCCAGCGCGAGGCAGAGCGCGACCGGCTTCAGGCGCAGCTGATGGACAAATTGGTTGCCATGGCGACACCCCCTCTCTCCGCACGGAGCTCCCGGAGATCGTCACGACAAGGGTCTAGGACACATTCCCCTACCCGACCAAGCGACCCGGGACCCCGCCAACAGGAGGATCCTGTCCACGTCTCCGAACCCCCTCCCCGGCCGGTCCATACGAGACCCAGCAACCGGGAAGAACCGGACCACGCCGAGAGACTGAACAGAAGACTCCAGGTCCTAGCAGAGGAAGAGGAGGAGGAAGAGGAGGAATGTCAAGCCGACCAGCAGCAACGTACTCTGGACCAGGAGGTCCAGTACAGCCCAGACGTCAGCCCCGAGGCCCTGCGCTACAAACCCCCGACTCAACTCACGGGTGAGTTTGACGCGCCGCCAGCCCCGAGGAACAGCACCTGGGTACCCGACCTTCGGTGCCCACCAAGTACCAGCCCAGGACGACACGTAGGAGGAGACTCGCCTAGGAGGCCTCTCCCCCAACGCTCACCGATGTGCCAGTCATCCATGGCATCGTGCCTTGGCACACCGACGTTCCCGGACTTCACGCGCGAGAGCAGAGCACAGTACACAGAGCTACGAATGTGCTTGGAGACAATGATGTCCGATGTAGCTGATGAACCGTACAAATATGCTATCCTACTGAAGCACCTCAAGGTGCCCCGAGCGCACAATATAGCGCTGGCCTATGCCACCTCTACTACCCCATACACCGCGGCTCTAGCAGCACTCGACCAAAGATATGGACGCATATGGGACTACGTAATACAAGAGATAAGGCATATTGACCGCCTACCCCCAGCCACAGACAATCGCTCACTAGATGACCTGTCTATCAAGGTACAATCCCTGGTAGGGATGCTGGGGGCGCAAAGAGAAAAGGGTATGCACGAACTGTACGCGAACTCTAATGTCGAGAGGATTTTAGAGAAGCTTCCGCCCGCCCGACAAGAGCGCTTCAGGCGGCAAAGAGACCACCGTGATCCTAACGGTCCCGAGCCATCCCTCCTAGACCTAGCCGACTTCCTGGCGAGAGAAGTCAACAGCCTACGGTTGGATACGTTCATGCAGAGCACACCAAGCTCCAGAGAGGGACCTAGGAGAGCAAACGATGGCCGCAGATTGGTGACCGTCATGCACCAATCAGAATCAGTACCGAGCAGCAAGAACCACAGTACCCCCTCGACGAAAGAGGACCAGTGGAAGATCGAGTGCCAGTACTGTGAGGGAGAACATCGGCTGTACCAATGCGACACTTTCGGGAAGCTGACCACGGACGAGGTGAGTCAGTGGATCAAGGACCACCGCCGCTGCTTCCGCTGCGCGCGCAGCCACCTAGCAGCTGAGTGCCACTTGAAGAAGAAGTGCAGCAGGTGCGGTGGCACCCACTTGGAGGTCCTGCATGACATCAACAGGCGTCAGCCAGGACAACAGAGTGGGCCCGTCGCGGTAATGTACCATGCCGAGGCGGTGGCACCAGTACCGAAGAGCCACCAGACCGCTCCCTACTGTACCTACTGCGACGGCGGACACTGGCTGGCACAGTGCGCCGAATATAAGACACTGAACCCCGTCCAAGTTGACCAGTGGCGTGAGGCTACCGCGCAGGGGCGGCCCAGGCGGGCGCCGCTTACCGCGCAGCACGGTGCGGAGCCCACCAGAAGATCCAAGGCAACTGACCAACAGGAGTGCTCCACATTGACCAGCATAGCGGGACCCCCCGAGTGCTCATCAAAGTGGTCAGAGTGCTCCTGAGCTACGAGGACAAGGTCCTGGACACTTACGCCGTCCTGGACGATGGGTCTGAAAAGACTCTCCTCCTCGCTTCCGCAGCAGCCCAGTTGGGCCTGCGGGGTGTCAAAGATACCATGACCATACGCACCATCAGAAGGGACCAGAAGACCATAAAAGGTGAAAAGGTCTCCTTCAAGATAGCAGCGGTGGACCAGCCCGAGAAGCAGTATAGTATAACCAACGTCTTCACCAGCCACGACATAGGCCTGTCTCAGTACACCTACCCCATCCCACAGCTGATGGCCAAGTATGTGCACCTACGTCAATTACCTATACCGCTTATCGACGGCGCCACACCGACCCTGCTCATCGGCTCCGAACACGCGGACCTCATTCTCCCAATTGAGGCGGCCCACATCGGACCCAAAGGATGCCCAGTCGCGGTTCGGACCCGACTGGGATGGACGCTCCAGGGCCCCCTCTACGGACTTGACAGTCAACCCACGTCTACACGCTGCCTACACACAAAGGCGAGCGACACCGGCCACTCCCTCGTACAGCAGAGGCTATTGACATTAAGCGAGAGGCCCGTGAGAGAACCGTGGGCACCAGAGGGAGTTCGGAACTCCACCCCCCTCAGCTGCGCTTCAGACGTAGCTGACCTCGAACCCAGCACCCCAAGCGACTCCTTGACGGGGCGGCCGGGACCGGCCCCTCCTCAGACGGGGTACAGAGCAAACAAGAGAAACAGACGGAGGAGGAGGAGGCACAGCCAAGCACAGATCAAAGCAGTCTCAGGCCCGCTTCCTCCTAAGCCCCCCTTCATCCCGTCCAGTCGTCATTACCATAGAACAGTCACTACCCCGAGCTGCGTGGCCGGCCGGCCGCGTAAGCAAAGTGACCACTGGTGCCGACGGAAAGGTCAGAGTGGCAGAATTGCTCGTCCAAGGGCGGACCTACAACCGACCCGTGGCGAGGCTGATAGAGTCGCCAAGGCTCCCCGACTCGCTTAATGACGACCATGACCACTGACTTTGTGAACTGCCTACCCTCACAACGGACATTGAGTAGTGGACAGTGCGGTTAATCTGTCTCTGCTTAGCTAATTAGGTGGGACTAATTAGGGGGCGGCTGTTACAAAGGATCAGATTAAACCGAATATATATATTTATTGATTGATATATATTGCATAGTATTTGTATATCGTTTGATATCCCTTGTATATTCCTTGTACATATACACGGAATGTCCCTTTAGCCTAGTACAGACCATAATATTTCATTCTCCTATTGGACAGCGGTCCACAGGCGCCAGAGCCGTGCCTCCAGAGTCAGGTTCAAAGCCACCGTCAAGACATGTCTGTGCATGCCCGGCCTTGCCCAGGGCTACGAGACAGAAATGAGGTTGGCACTAGTTTGTTCGCCATGCATATAAATATGGCGCAGGTGAATACAGAAGTAGAGTTACCCAATAAGTTGAAGCCTCACCCACGATACTCCGTGCGGTGAAGTATGGCCTGTTTGGCCCCAAATAGAGCATTGAGACCGCGTGCGAATTAAGAACTGAATTGTCAGAGTTTGGCGCTATACCGTCGAGTGCGACATATTTCTATTAAGTCAGTAATAGTCTATTTTGTGTATAGTGTATCGTGCGGCTAGAGTTCTACAGTGACCAGCATCACCAACGCTTCCTCGTATCAGCTAGAGTGCTTATCCAGGCTGGGCTGCTTTCATGGCGCTTTCACCCGAGGAGACCTAGACGAAAACCGTGTGGACATGTACACTGGATTAATCTACCCGACGACTGCATAGCCCTTTGCGGCTGGATTATATTTGTTTTGGTCCTGTGATTTATGGAGCGGAGAATCGCCGACGCCTACACGTGTGGGATTTACCCTGTGAGGAGCCAAGTCGAGTCGGCGCCTCAGAGAGCCTGAGGCCGGCTAGCTTTCTTCACTGTGGAGCTACAGTCTACGGAGAACAGCTGTATTCGTCTGTGGATCAAGAGACTATTGCACCGTCTCCTGTACTTGGAGTCTCCTTAGTCATCGTTGACCAGACTCTCTACTACCGACAGATCCTCTACCCCTGCTGGCTTACAACCGGGGGGACCCTTCCAGTATCTCCCGCTATATATTACTAGTGTACCATAGATATAATTCCCTAAGATTCAGGTTGTATAATTACCTCCTGCGTAACCAGAGAATGGACATTCATTATTGATTTGCCTACGCACATTCCTTTGCCTTATAAGCGCATCCAAAGTATAATAGAAGTATATTATGTACCTTTTGCTGCAATAAATACTTGATTACACATTGGTGTGGAACCGGTTTATTGTGGTAAGTGTTCATCATATTTATATATCATGTACTGTATGGCCAGTAATTAAAGTACATAAAGCGGTAGTGGTTTAATGATACCATACTTATCAATACAGTCAGGGAATTGTACCCCTCAGTTACACCATGTATACTATTTGTATATCGTTTGATATCCCTTGTATATTCTTTGTACATATACACGGAATATCCCTTTAACTGGTACAGGACAGACCATAATATTCGTTCTCCTATTGGAAGCGATCCCCTAGGCGCCACGGCCATACCCCCCAATGCCGAGTTCAAAGCCACCGCCAAGGCTTGTCTCAACATGCCCAGTTTTGCGCAGGAATACGAGACAGAAATGAGGTTGGCACTAGATTATTCACTGTACGTATAAATACGTCGCAGGTGGATACAGCAGTAGTCTTGTCTTATCCTAAACGTTCGTTCAACGTATCGTTCGTTCCTTACTAGTAAAGCCTTCATCACGAGTCAACGACCAAGTGAAGTGAGCAACCTTGCGTCTAAATAGAGCACTTATAACCGCGTGCGAATAGGATAGTAAAGGTGTCAGAGCTTAGTGAAATAACGTCAAGTTCGACCTAGTTAAATGTGAAGTACCGTGCACAGGAGAATCTACAACGGTGAATGCAGAGCCTTTTCCGGCTGGATTATATTGATTTTGGTACCGTGGTTGCTGGAGCAGATAACCGTCTACCCCACTGCTGTGTGGGATTTACCCGTGAGGATCATCACTCGAGCCCGTCTCTAGGAGAGGCTGGCTGGCTTTCACCTATGCTGTCGCGCATACTTGGATTATAGCTGCTGCTTTCGTCTGCCGATCAAGGGAGTAATGTACCGCCTCCCGTAGCTGGAGCTTATTGATTCCCCGTTGATCCAGACTTTTGCATTCGAACATTCCTCCCCCCTGCTGGCTTACAACCGGAGGGAACCCCCTTAGTATCTCCAGCTGACCTACTAGTGTACCATATATAATTCTTATGCTACGGGTGGTATTAATTATCCCCTGCGTAATATGCTCATGGACTTACGCTCTTGACCTATTCATGCACATTCTTCGCCTTACAAGCGCAACTCTCAATCTTAATAAATAATGTAAGATAATCTTGGTGCTCTTCTAATAAATATTATTATAAACAGTATTTCTTGTGAAGCCGTGTTATTGTGGGGGTGTTCATCACATATACTTGTGTACTGTATGGCCAGTAGTAATGTACATAACGCAGTAGTGGTTTAATGATACCATACTTATTCAATACAGTCAGGGAATTGTACCCCTCAGTTACAATTGGTCCTTCGAGCCGGAGGGTAATTAGCGTAATATTAATATAATATTAATATTGACATGGCCAGCGGTGAACACTCCACAAACGGCTCTCCTAAGCTAGAACGCCCGACGCGCAGACGGCAGCCACCTTATTACCTAGAGGACTACGCTGCCAGTCTACTACCTAGCTTTATACAGACGTTAAAGGCGGATAAAATAAGTAAAGCGGATAGCCAAAGTATGTCAAACCCTACCGACCTGGCGACCCTGCCAGTAGAGACCCTAGTGGGTTCTAACGTAACTGACCAAGCTCACGGGGGGGACCAGGAGGGACATGACATGACTTTACCCCCCGACAACGCCAACGGGACAGTCCCCGGAGAGCTCCAGGATAAAGAAAGCGCTCCAGGGACGGAACCCGACCCACTACCAGAAGAGACGCACACCCAGGAGATGGACCTCCTCGGAGCGCGACAGGAGAACGGATCTCCAACGAGCACTGCCAGAAGCCGATCACCTCCGCCGGTGTCTTCCCCCAGCGAAGCGGACAAGATGCTGGCGCAGGCATTCATCGCCACCCTGGCAGCCTCCACCGAACGCGATCGACTTCAAGCGCAACAGACGAGCGAGCGCGAACAAGCTGCAGATCAACGAGAGCGCCTTCACGCGCAACTCCAAGCGCAAGCCCTCAGCGAGCGCGAACACGCTGCAACCGAGCGAGAGCGCTTCCAGGCGCAACAAAGGAGTGAAGACGACCGCATAAGACTGGAGACCAGACGCCTTCAGATGGAAGAGAACATTGAAAGAAGCCGCGCCGATGCACAGCGCGACGCCGCCAATGCCCAGCGCGAAGCAGTGCGCAACGCCGCCCATGCCCAGCGCGAGGCAGAGCGCGACCGGCTGCAGGCGCAGATGATGGAAAAATTGATTGCGATGGCGACACCCGCTCTCTCCGCACGGAGCTCCCGGAGATCATCACGACAAGGGTCTAGGACACATTCCCCTACCCGACCAAGCGACCCGGGACCCCGCCAACAGGAGGATCCTGTCCACGTCTCCGAACCCCCTCCCCGACCGGTCCATACGAGACCCAGCAACCGGGAAGAACCGGCCTACGTCGCCGAGAAACTGAACAGAAGACTCCAGGACCTCGCAGTGGAAGAGGAAGAGGAAGAGGAGGAATGTCAAGCCGACCAGCAGCAACGTACTCTGGACCAGGAGGCCCAGTACAGCCCCGACCAGCAGCAACGTACTCTGGACCAGGAGGCCCAGTACAGCCCAGACGTCAGCCCCGAGGCCCTGCGTTACAAACCCCCGACTCAACTCACGGGTGAGTTTGACGCACCGTCAGCATTGAGGAAGAGCACCTGGGTACCCGACCCCTGGTACCCACCAAGTACCAGCCCACGAC
This sequence comes from Notolepis coatsorum, assembly GCF_963971535.1. Classification (NCBI taxonomy): domain Eukaryota; kingdom Metazoa; phylum Chordata; class Actinopteri; order Aulopiformes; family Paralepididae; genus Notolepis; species Notolepis coatsorum. The sequence continues at coordinate 146,964,640 of NC_140172.1, read as the reverse complement.
GACACGTACGGGGAGACTCGCCCAGGAGGCCTCTCCCCCAACGCTCACCGATGTGCCAGCCATCCATGGCATCGTACCTTGGCACACCGACGTTCCCGGATTTTACACACGAGAACAGAGCACAGTACACAGAGCTACGAATGTGCTTAGAGACAATGATGTCCGATGTCCCCGATGAGACGTACAAGTATGCTATCCTACTCAAGCACCTGAAGGTGCCCAGAGCGCATAATATAGCGCTGGCATATTCCAACTCAAGTACCCCATACACCGCGGCTCTAGTAGCCCTCGACCAACGTTATGGACGCATATGGGACTACGTGATACAAGAGATAAGAGACATCGACCGTCTCCCCCCAGCCAGAGACAACAGAGCATTGGATGACCTCTCTATCAAGGTACAGTCCCTGGTAGGGATGCTGGGGTCCCAAAAGGAAAAGGGGATATACGAACTGTACGCTAACTCTAATGTAGAAAGGATATTAGAGAAGCTCCCTCCCGCCCGACGAGCGTTTTCGGCGGCAGAGAGACCACCGTGACCCCAACGGCCCAGAGGCATCCCTCCTAGACTTATCTGATTTCCTCGCCAGGGAGGACAGCAGCCTACGACTGGACACGTTTGTATGGAGTGGACCAAGCCCAAGACCAGGACCTCGGGGATCAAATGATAACCGCCGGTCGGTGACCGTTATGCACCAAGCCGAATCAGTACCGCAGCACAAGAACCACAACACCCCCTCGACGAAAGAGGAGTGGAAGATTGAATGCCAGTACTGTGAAGGGGAACATCGGCTGTATCAATGCGACACTTTCGGGAAGCTGACCACGGACGAGGTGAGTCAGTGGATCAAAGACCACCGCCGCTGCTTCCGCTGCGCACGCAGCCATATGGCAGCTGAGTGCTGCTTGAAGAAGAAGTGCAGCAGGTGCGGCGGTGCCCACTTGGAGGTCCTGCATGACATCAACAGGCGTCCGCCAGGACAACAAAGTGGGCCCGTCGCGGCAATGTACCAGGCCGAGGCGGTGGCACCAGTACCGAAGATCCACCAGACCGCCCCCTGGTGTACCGACTGCTACAGCAGACACTGGGAGTCACGGTGCTACTCGGACGACCGCGAGTCGGCACCACTCCAGAAGATCCAAGGCAACCGACCAACAGGAGTGCTCCACATTGACCAGCATAGCGGGACCCCCCGAGTGCTCATCAAAGTGGTCAGAGTGCTCCTGAGCTACGAGGACAAGGTCCTGGACACTTACGCCGTCCTGGACGATGGGTCTGAAAAGACTCTCCTCCTCGCTTCCGCCGCAGCCCAGTTGGGCCTGCGGGGTGCCAAAGGTACCATGACAATACGCACCATCAGAAGAGACCAGAAGACCATAAAGGGTGAAAAGGTCTCCTTCAAGATAGCAGCGGTGGACCAGCCCGAGAAGCAGTATAGTATTACCAACGTCTTCACCAGCCACGACATAGGCCTATCACAGTACACCTACCCCATCCCACAGCTGATTGCGAAGTATGTGCACCTACGTCAACTACCTATACCGCTTATCGACGGCGCCACACCGACCCTGCTCATCGGCTCCGACCACGCGGACCTCATTCTCCCAATTGAGGCGGCCCACATCGGACCCAAAAGATGCCCAGTCGCGGTTCAGACCCGACTGGGGTGGACGCTCCAGGGCCCCCTCTACGGACTTGACAGTCAACCCACGTCTACACGCTGCCTACACACAAAGGCGAGCGACACCGGCCACTCCCTCGTACAGCCCGTTGAGAGGCTATTGACATTAAGCGAGAGGCCTGTGAGAGAACCATGGGCACAAGAGGGAGTTCGGAACTCCACCCCCCTCAGCTGCGCTCCAGACGTAGCTGACCTCGAACCCAGCACCCCAAGCGACTCCTTGATGGGGCGGCCGGAACCGGCCCCTCCTCAGACGGGGTACAGAGCAAACAAGAGAAACAGACGGAGGAGGTGGAGGCGCAGCCAAGCACAGATCAAAGTCTCAGGCCCGCTTCCTCCTAACCCCCCTACCATCCCTTCCAGCCCGTCAGAAGCGGGTCAAGGATGGGGACAACTTAAAAGTGGACACAGTCGTCGTGATCATAGACCAGTCACTACCCCGAGCTGCGTGGCCGGCCGGCCGCGTAAGCAAAGTGATCACTGGTGCCGACGGAAAGGTCAGAACGGCAGAAGTGCTCGTCCAGGGGCGGACATACACCCGACCCGTGGCGAGGCTGATAGAGTTGCCAAGGCTCCCCGACTCTCCTAATGACGACCATGACCCACTGACTTTGTGAATTGCCCTACTCCTCACAACGGACATTGAGTAGTGGACAAGGCGGTTAATCTGTCTCTGCTTATCTAATTAGGTGCGGACTAATTAGGAGGTGGCTGTTACAAAGGGTCAGATTAAACCGAATATATATATTTATTGCTTGAGATCCCATGTATACTATTTGTATATCGTTTGATATCCCTTGTATATTCTTTGTACATATACACGGAATATCCCTTTAACTGGTACAGGACAGACCATAATATTCGTTCTCCTATTGGAAGCGATCCCCTAGGCGCCACGGCCATACCCCCCAATGCCGAGTTCAAAGCCACCGCCAAGGCTTGTCTCAACATGCCCAGTTTTGCGCAGGAATACGAGACAGAAATGAGGTTGGCACTAGATTATTCACCGTACGTATAAATATGTCGCAGGTGGATACAGCAGTAGTCTTGTCTTATCCTAAACGTTCGTTCAACGTATCGTTCGTTCCTTACTAGTAAAGCCTTCATCACGAGTCAACGACCAAGTGAAGTGAGCAACCTTGCGTCTAAATAGAGCACTTATAACCGCGTGCGAATAGGATAGTAAAAGTGTCAGAGCTTAGTGAAATAACGTCAAGTTCGACCTAGTTAAATGTGAAGTACCGTGCACAGGAGAATCTACAACGGTGAATGCAGAGCCTTTTCCGGCTGGATTATATTGATTTTGGTACCGTGGTTGCTGGAGCAGATAACCGTCTACCCCACTGCTGTGTGGGATTTACCCGTGAGGATCATCACTCGAGCCCGTCTCTAGGAGAGGCTGGCTGGCTTTCACCTATGCTGTCGCGCATACTTGGATTATAGCTGCTGCTTTCGTCTGCCGATCAAGGGAGTAATGTACCGCCTCCCGTAGCTGGAGCTTATTGATTCCCCGTTGATCCAGACTTTTGCATTCGAACATTCCTCCCCCCTGCTGGCTTACAACCGGAGGGAACCCCCTTAGTATCTCCAGCTGACCTACTAGTGTACCATATATAATTCTTATGCTACGGGTGGTATTAATTATCCCCTGCGTAATATGCTCATGGACTTACGCTCTTGACCTATTCATGCACATTCTTCGCCTTACAAGCGCAACTCTCAATCTTAATAAATAATGTAAGATAATCTTGGTGCTCTTCTAATAAATATTATTATAAACAGTATTTCTTGTGAAGCCGTGTTATTGTGGGGGTGTTCATCACATATACTTGTGTACTGTATGGCCAGTAGTAATGTACATAACGCAGTAGTGGTTTAATGATACCATACTTATTCAATACAGTCAGGGAATTGTACCCCTCAGTTACAGTAGCAGTAGTAGTAGTAGTAGTAGTAGTAGCAGTAGTAGTAGCAGCAGTAGTAGTAGTAGCAGTAGTAGTATTAGCAGTAGTAGTAGCAGCAGTAGTAGTAGTAGTAGTAGCAATAGCAGTAGTAGTAGCAGTACTACTGTATCAGTAGTAGTAGCAATAGCAGTAGTAGTAGTAGTAGTAGTAGTAGTAGTAGTAGTAGTAGTAGTAGTAATAGTAGTAGTAGTAGTAGTAGTAGTAGTAGTAGTAGTAGCAGTAGCAGTAGTAGCAGTAGTAGTAGTAGCAGTAGTAGTAGCAGCAGTAGGACGGCAGGCCTAACAGTTAGCATGTTGCTAATGTAGCAGGGTGGATTATCCCTGCTTCGTGGGAACGGGTGTGCACAGTCACTGGGTAGCGAGACACAGTAGAACTCTGGCTAGCTGCACCTCCGTCTTTGGGTCCGGAGCGTCAACTGGGGGCTGGCAGTGGGAGTGTATGGGGCCCGGGATTTACGAACCTGGTCCGGTACTCTGGTCTTCCTCTCCCGTCCAGGGCGGTCAGCAGTACTCCCCAACACGATCTCACTTCCCCCCAGTTACTCCTCTAGCACCCTCCCACACCTAGTGACTGGATTGTAAATAAATAACTTGGTTCCCCCCGCAAGCAGTACCCTCCCTCGTAAACCCTAGAAACCTTACAGTAGGAAAGGGAAGGTTGAATAGGAAGGGATTAATAGTATATATGTTACCCGCATCAAAAAGGGTTAGGATTAGGCTCAGTAAAAGACACACACACCGTGATCCCATTCAGTTTGTTATTATTGCACCATTGTTATCGTTACACAATAGTTACAGTCTGGTATTCATGTAATTACGCCCTAGGCACCAAGTGCTCTCGCTGTAAACAGACTAAGTGCTGCCCACGTCTGGGCTAGACACAGTACCAATACCTTCCTTAAGGGTTTACATATACTGCTCTAGTACTCCCAACTATGGGGGAAGAAGGGAGGACATGGGAAAGGAATAGAAGGGTTCACTGAATGGGAATTTACTATAAATAAACATACACGTTATTACACTTAAATAAAAGGAAAGAAATCAACAAGTGGGCCCACAAAATACCAAACAGAAGTCCTATCTTAATGCCGGCATATATTTTTTGGGGTTCCCCTTATGAACTGTAATAGCAACGCTGACTTCGCCCGCGGGCTGCACCACACTGTGTACGGTGTAAGGCTCCGGAGCATAGACGCTCATTTATACTCATCCAAAATGGCCGCCTCGCCGCGCCACTGTTGTCCGGAAGGCAAGATGGCGTCGAGCACTCTCGGCGAGGACACTAGCAGGCGGAGCTGGAGCAGAGAGGCAGTGCTGGCTGAGAGCGTGTGCGGGGCGACAACGACCTCTGCTGGACGGGGCGAACTCTCGTATCCTGCAGGCAGCCTGGTGCAGATCTGGTCGCAGGTAGCCGGGGCAGACTGGTTGCAGGCAGCCGGAGCAGACTGGTTGTAGGTCCACGCGTGTATCTGGGCTCGCACTCTATACCGTCACACTGCTACTGTAACCCGACTACTATGGACTCAGATATGCTGTTAGCCGCACGCTACTTATACCGCCACACTACTACTGTAACCTGACTATTATGAACGTTAGTGCTTTGTTCTGTACCGTTTGCTCACACACTATCGCTGGTACTTCTGGGATATCACGTCAACTAGCAAGTACTTCCTATCACCCGTCGCTATCCCACGGGGCCCTTCAACATAACTTCTGCAACAGGGCTCTTCCAGAGCACACGCCCGTTGCGACTGTTCATGGTCAAGTTCACTACCGAAGAGGCTGGTTCCTCGCACTTCCGTCTCAGTTGGCTTGCTTCCTTCTCCGTCGCTCTCGTACGCTCTCTGTTTGCCACCGCGCCCCCTGCTGGTACCGCCTACTAGCTCCACAGGGAAAAGGATTGTAGAATAGAATCCAGTAATGCCGTTTATAATCCATATTTCGGTCGGTGGAAGAAGGAGGGACTCGCATCATTGTTTGTGAGAATATCAATGATGTCTTTGTGCACAAAGAGGAAGTAGAAGGTTACGTTAGCACTTCTGAATAATAGAAGAATATTCAGGATGCTACACTAACAACAAACTAACATAGCTAACAGATGGTGAGTAGGCGACCGTGAACTCATACAGATGATTATGTTGGTTGAACAGATATACAGATACAGATAATTATGTTGGTTGAACAGATAAAGATACAGATAATTATGTTGGTTGAACAGATACAGATCATTCTGTTGGGATCATCCCTATGTTCCCCGGGTCCTATGTTCCCCGGGTTCTATGGTCCCCGCTTTGATTGATTAATAGATTGAACATTTTATAAATTTTTATTATTTTATTAATTATTAATGTCTGCCTTGTTTCGAACGGTTAAGCTTATGCCCTCTTTCGAACTGGTTAAGGTTAGAGTTTGGAATCAGGGCTGGTGGTCTAAAATTTTCAATAATTCAATCAATCAAAGCGGGGAACATAGAACCCGGGGACCATAGGACCCGGGGAACATAGACATGCTCCCATTCTGTTGGTTGAACAGATACAGATAATTCTGTTGGTTGAACAGATAAAGATACAGATAATTATGTTGGTTGAACAGATACAGGTAATTCTGTTGGCTGAACAGATATAATGTCCATAATACAACAGAGTGGCTTTAGAAAACGTTGTTCCATCTGTAATGTAATGCATGTACAGTATGTGTGTGTCTGTGTGTCTGTGAAAGTGTGAGAGTATTTACTGTATGTTTATGTGCATGTGTGCATGTGTGTGTGTGTGTGTGTGTGTGTGTGTGTGTGTGTGTGTGTGTGTGTGTGTGTGTGTGTGTGTGTGTGTGTGTGTGTGTGTGTGTGTGCTCTAGGAGTAATAAAGACCAGCCTTTACAGCACCAGACACACAGTCTCTCACAGATATTCGCCTCGCTGTAAAATGGCCGACCGTCCACTTGAGCACAGATTATTCTCCTGTCTCACAGCGGTACAGTCTTTTTTGTATCCTTCTCTTCAAACTCCATCGGATTAATATTCATCTTCAACAATGAAATCAGACTCGGGGGTGTGAATTGTTTAACATGTTGCTTTATTACTATATATCATTTGAGTATATAATAAAAGGAAATCTGGTTTATAATGAACAGATGTTTTAATACTGTGTAGTGTACCAGGGGGGGGGGGGGGGGGGGGTTATGTTAATCACACAGCTCTGATAGTATCAGCTATGGAAAAAAATACAGGATACTAAATATGTATAGCCTACTGTGATTTACTCCATGACAAACTACTTTCTTGTACTCAGTGTATTTGTCTCATGTGGCAATAATTCATGTTCTCCAGTACTGTATTGCCTAGGAATGATCGAATTACTCAAATACCACAACACTGAAATACCAGGGTTTGCTCGTTTCCAATAGATGCATGCGCACATTCCACAATCCTATGGATTGATTGATTGATTTAATAATAATTATAATAATTATAAATATATAATTATAAATATTGTTTTCCTGTTGTACCGAACTCGTACCGAACCGTGACCGCAATACCGAGGTACGTACCGAACCGTGGCTTCTGTGTACCGTTACACCAGTGGAGGCTGCTGACCAAATTTTTAGGTGAAGCACAAATTATTATATTATATTATATATTAAATTATATTTTTTAAACATCCCCAACGCTGCAACACCCCCATTCCTCCCAGGTGTCAGGCTCCTCATTCGCTTCCATTCATTTTGGGGACCATGTTTAAATATCATACTTCTGAAGTATAAACAAACTATATTGCTGTGACGATTTCAATAACACAGACCATTCTTAGAGTCAATGGTATGCAAAACTGTACATTGGAATATCTAACATGTATTTACCACCTTCCTCTGCACAAGGCCACAGATGGGTTTTATGTAACACAAGGACAATGAATGAATGAATGAATGAATGAATGAATGAATGAATGAATGAATGAATGAATGAATGAATGAATGATGAATGAAAACTTTATTTAACAGATTGCAGAATGGGTACAATACAGTACGGCTCAATACACACAATTGTTAAGGGGATGCAGACCAGAGAAAGACTTTCGTCTTGTTTACATCAATTCAGTGCCACATACACACAGTCCTCATATCCCTCCTAGTTACACACAGTCATCATTATCCCTCCCATACAATACGCACAACACAACAGACTAACTCGTCTTGCTCAATACTTGTTTATGAGTTTTAAGAGACAGCACTGTAATCTCTCTCAACCAAAGCTCTACTAGTTAACAAAGATCTCCACCTTGCTATCTGAAACACTGACACCATTATCAACCTAATAATATCAACCTGATAATATTGAAACATTATCAATATAACGTTAGCTACCAACTTTAGCAGGGCTCCTAATAACACAAGATACATTTCACTATGAATTGAAAATGGGGGACCCTGATGTAAACAAGACGAAAGTCTTTATCTGGTCTGCATCTCCTTAATAATTATGTGTATTGAGCCGTACTGTATATTGTACCCATTCTGCAATTCATGCCTTTTGAAAAGTGACATGGTCGATGTAGGAGTTATGATGCGGTTTCAATTCGGTTACAGTAACGTTACACAAACTGACATTCTAAAGCCAAGAAGACACAACTTACCCATATCGTTGAATAGTGCAGCTTCTCCATGTGACGAGTCCGACTCGAGCCGCTTGCATTAATCCCATGGAAAATGTAAACAATAGTGCATCGCGAGCCAGCTTGTTGCATCAAATTGATGTTTGGCTTTTGTCTCCCGAGTGACGTTAGAACTACTACACTTCGGCTGCGTCCAGGCTAAGCACTGCAGGCTTTCGTTTTACAACGACTGAGATAAAAAAATATATCATCAAACGATGCACAATGGAGAGGCATTGTTGTTATTGATATCATCTTCATCAATGTCATCAGCCCTGTTTAGACATTCACAAGACTTGCGTAACGACAAGTTATCTTCCTGAGATAAAAATTATTTTGAAAACAAGCTCGCTGCAGAGCCACAGTACGGCACAAGAGAAACCATTATCTGATTGGGCCACAATAAGGCTGTCAATCATGCTAGCTGCAGAGCCACAGAACAGCCAAAGAGAAACCATTAGCTGATTGGTGGATTGAATGATTGACAGCCTTGTTATCCATTCAATGGCAAGAGTTTAACTGCACAGACCGTGCTTAGATGAAGTTAATAGCCTATTTTGATTTGCTGTTATTTATTATTTATTAACAATGGGTCACACCTGTGAAGTTTTCTTCACGAATAATTACTGCAGGCAATACTGCAGTGCAGGCCTGCTCAGAGCTGTCAATTTTGGCCATTTTTGAAGAAAAAAAATTCACTGGAATTTATTTACAGAGGAAAACATTTATAATAAAAAAAAAATAATAATAATAAAAAAAAAAAGAAAAAAAAATATATATATAGGTATATGTAAATTAATAATAATTATGAATTATGAGTGAATTTGTATTTCACGTGTTGTCATAGAGAAACCTCCACTGCGTTACACCCCTACTTATGTATTATGGTTGTACGTAGGGGTGGAACGGTTCACAAAATCGACTGTTCGGTTTGTATCACGGTTTTAGGTTTACGGTTTTTGGTTCGGTTCGGTATACAGTACGTTGTTTTTTTATAAAACATTTTTTAACTTTTTTTTATTTGAATAACAGGTGTACAGCAGATACATGTCCCACAACACACAGCAATTATCTCACCCTCTGGTCCCTTCACCCACCCACGGCCAACAAAACTAAATAAAGACAATAATACAATTAAAATAAACAATAATAAATAATAACATTCTCATTTAACCTGTCCTTAGACCTGTCCTTAGAACAGGCTGTCATCCCCACCTGCCTGAAGAAGTCCACTATTATCCCTGTACCCAAAAAATCCAAGCCTGCTTGCCTCAACGACTACCGCCCTGTAGCTCTCACCTCCATAGCCATGAAGTGCTTTGAGAAGCTAGTAAAGGGCTACATCTGCTCCTCCCTCCCCATCAACATGGACCCCCTGCAATTTGCATACCGCCCCAACAGGTCCACGGAGGACGCCATATCCCATGTGCTGCACACAGCAGCATCACACCTGGACAAGAGGCAGGGGAACTATGTGAGAATGCTATTCATCGACTACAGCTCGGCATTCAATACCATAGTCCCCTCCATACTCATAGCCAAGCTCAGGGACCTGGGCTTGGGCTATGACCTCTGCCAGTGGGTCTTGGACTTCCTGACTGGCAGACCCCAGGTGGTGAGAGCAGGCAACTGCACCTCCTCATCCATCACCCTCAACATAGGGGCCCCCCAGGGCTGTGTTCTGAGTCCCCTCCTCTACTCCCTGTACACACACGACTGTGTGGCTCAGCGGAGTAGCAATACAATCGTCAAATTTGCTGACGACACAGTGGTGGTGGGCCTGATCTCTGCCAACGACGAGAGGGCCTACCTGGAAGAGGTCAAGGTCCTGGCGGGATGGTGCCAGGAAAACAGCCTCTCCCTGAACGTCAGCAAAACAAAGGAGATGATTGTGGACTTCAGGAGGTCGGGGGTCAAGGACTACAGCCCCCTCAGCATCGACGGGGCACCGGTTGAGAGAGTCAACAGCTTCAAGTACCTCGGAGCCTACATATCCGAGGACTTGACATGGACCACACACATTAACAGTGTGGTGAAGAAGGCACGACAACGCCTCTACTTCCTCAGGCGCCTAAGGAAGTTCCAAGTCAGCCAGAAGATCCTTAAGAACTTCTACTCATGTACAATAGAGAGCATCTTGACCGGCAACATCACCTCCTGGTTTGGGAATAGCACTGCAAAAGACCAAAGCAGACTACAAAGAGTGACACGTTCAGCCGAACGCACAATTGGAGGGGGGCTCCCCACCCTCCAGAACATTTACTACAAGCGTTGCAAGGGCAAGGCTAAGAGAATCATTAAAGACTCCAGTCACCCGAACAACTGCCTCTTCGAACTGCTGCGGTCAGGCAAGCGATACAGGAGTCTCAAGGCGAGCACAGAAAGACTCAGAAGTAGCTTCTATCCCCAGGCCATCAGGCTGCTAAACGAACAATGAATGAACACTACACAACAACAACCACCAAACGCACATAGCACACACATCCACACGCACACACCCACTTTAAACAAACACACTGTAGCACCCACTCCACACACTTTATAGCACACACCCACTTAAACAAACACACTGTAGCACCCACTCCCCACACTTTATATTTATGGATGAAGGATTGCACTACAACTCGTACACCTTACTGTAAATTGTACCTAAAATTGTACCTCATCCCATTTCTGCTTTGCACTAGATAGTACTGTACATTAGTACACTGCATAGTATTGTGTATTGTATATTATATGGTAACTCAGAACATTGTACATATGTCTATACCGAACACTGTGACCTCATTTTCTTCTTCTAAATTCATGCTATATTATGTTATTATGTTATTTGATACTATCTTGTCTAGCACAGTCTCTGGAGCGTAACAGTAAGAAGCATTTTGTATGAAAGTATTCTGTACTTCTGTATGACAACTATTAAAGAACTTGAACTTGAAGAACTTGAACTTAACAACAATGACAACAACAACATCATTGTTGTACAACAGACGGGCCTCTTACACGTCTGTTGTACAACTTCTTCCACTAGGGAAACCCACCTCCAAAAAACACAACCGGGGCCAGACACCCCAAGACCCCCGGCTCCCACCCCTCCCCTAAACAAACAGCAAAACCACCAATCGACACGGCCAGCGACAGCATGCGGATATATTCACATACCGTCACTAGCCATATCAATCAACAGCCCCCCTGCTCAATCGAGAAAACAGCGGAGACCAAACTGTGCAGATTGATTGATTGAATGAAAGTTTTATTAACAGATCACAGAATGGGTACAATACAGTACGGCTCAATACACACAATTGTTAAGGGGATGCAGACCAGAGAAAGACTTTCGTCTTGTTTACATCAGGGTCCCCCATTTTCAATTCATAATGAATTGTAAGTAAAGGTGCAACTTGCTCCGTGCAATCCATTCTTTGTTGATCCTATGTGTTTTTAGCTTTATTTAGCATAAGTGCATATGAACAAGCTCCAATGGTATTGGACCTCCAGTGGTACTTGATTAGAAATACAAAACAATAAATTTTTTCGAAAAAAAACTTAGAGAGGTTTTCCATAGACTCACAGGAATGGTGTAAAAGTGCCCAATAGTGAAAGAAATAGTAAAATAGTTCCCCTTTAATAATTTTTTAAACTTACTTTTTGAAGCAACAAGGATTCCGATACGTAAAGTTTGTTTCATCTGATCCTACCGAAGCCTTCAGAATGTATAAATAGGTGAGTTTAATGTCCGACAAGGAATGTTCAACAGTTTTTTGACTGTATGGAAAGAGGACGTCATTCCACCATTAGGTGAAAGAATTATGGCCGAGGACAAGTGATTGCCATGCAATGAACCTGGAGGTAAATTGTCTGTCTAGCAAACTAACGTTACCCGCGAACCTTGACAAAATAAATGTCAAGTATATCTAAATATTATATTTGATAAAACAATATTGTAATTTTTTTATATATATATATATATTTTATTTTTTTTTTTTTCTCAATGGGAAAACTTTTTTCTTTCAATATTTGCCCCAACAAGTGAGTGTGTCTTATATACCGGATTTTACTATAAGTCTTTTAACATGCAAGACCAGTAAGACCTGGGAAGACCAAAACATCATACACAGGAGAGAGCCAGAGATTTGGAGGACGGCAATCTGTAGTCAGAGTCGCAAGCGACTTGACGGAACATAAAGTAAAACAGTAAACAGTTTATTAAAGGAGATGTTCGGTATATAGCATTATAAGCCCTGCTAATGGGCCTGTCCAAAATCCTTCAAAAAACACCATAAACTAATTTTCAAAGACGGGAAACTCACCAAGTGGTTGATGACGTTGATGACGTTGACTCAGGGGATGAGAGTATATCTGTGTCCATAGAAGAAGGGGAGCTGGATTTCCGTGAGTCACAGAGAACTCTAAGTGTCTGAGGAGCAATAATAACCACTTTAACTGTGTCCAAGTGTTGGAGATCCTTTGTTGAGGTCAGATTTAGAAACTCGTTAAAATCAACATCCATGTACTGCAGTCTGAAGTCTTCTGCAACTGCACATTGTCTTTTAACCTCAAGTTTAAGTTCATCTACAGACTCTGGTATTCCAGAAGGCAGAGTTCTATTTCATTATGGCTCCGCTCAGCGTCAGTCTGCACGCACTTCACTTCGTGCACAAGCACTGAATAAAAAATTCCACAATGTACCTTTACATCCCAACATTCGTCTGGCCACACCCCTATCCGCTTACCTTCATAAGCAGGTTGTTATGACGAGGTTGTTAGCTGAAGAAAGTTGGAAAACAAAAGAACGGGAAGATACGTTGACATCATATCTTTATTTTCTCTCTCACTATTTTCGAGAAAATGTGGAAGTACACCCTAACGAGGAAATGTGGGCATAGGATCTTCATTATCGGGAGTTCCATGCTCAAAGTCGGCTGCAGCCCGGATGGGAATTTGTGCCGGCTCCGCTGTATGTCTGGTAAATCACTGTTGAAAACTGTGTTTGACATTCTTTTTTTCTTCCCTCTTAGGATGGGGAGGGACTTGGACAACGGCCTGTCTGAAGTGTGGCTTGTTATGTCGTTGTGTACAGTTCAGGTGATAGCTGTTAGCTGGCGTGCTAGTTTGTGGCCTACTGTTGTTAGTCAGTCAGCTGTTAGCTGTGGCGCTAGCTTGTTGCGTTCACTAGACTAGTCGGACGGCTGTTAGCTTAATGCTACACTGTTGAAACGTTAATAACATGCCTTAAACACTCTGACTACGACGTCATCTTTGACAGAGGATGTTAGTCGACCCTACACCCGGGTGCCAGTGCCAGCGAGGACTTCGTCAACATGGAGAACGGCGGCTGGGTGGCGTTGCGGACATACCCTCGTCGCCGGCGCAGGAGATGCTGGGTTCAACTCGGTGTCCCGTTAACCAGTGTTGCTGTTCTCTCGGCCTGCGTTCTGGGTGAAGGTAGGAGTCCTCCGGACTTTAAACACTTCTTCTTTTCTTCCCTTCTAAATGTTTTGTAATAACGATGTTCCAAAACATGTGTTGCTGCAATACATTGAGGATACGACGCGTGTTGTGTGTGAATTGTCTTGTCACTGGTATAGCTTTTCTCTCTGTAGTAAATCGGCGTTGTTTTTTACGTGTGTAAAAATGAACTGGTTTGGTTGTGATGAGAACATGTGTTCATGTAACGTTGTACCATGGGTGAACTCACAACTAAGAGGGTTATTTAACCTGTAAAGCTATGCTTAGTGACATGTGATTGAGGAATGAATCTTTTTTCTCAGCCTGTGATGACAATGAACAGCATGTTCACACATTAACAGAGGTGCCTGTTCGCCTTGGTCGTATCAAGGGTAAGATAGGAGGGGTGACCGCCCGGTTTCCCTGGGGCTTCCCCCCCCTCCTCTCAGACATGTTTGGTTACAATATATTGTGTCACTGTGTTTGTGGGGATACGATGTAACCCTCAGCTTAATTGCTGGGGTTGTGCTTTCTGCTTGAGAAACTATTTATTCCTAAAGAAAAGGTTGTTTGGTCATTTATCATGTGTGCTTAGCAAGGTCTGTGGCCATTACATAATCGAGGACTTCTGTCTTCTCTCATTATGAAAAACGGCGTTCCTCTGTAGTAAGAGTGTATTTTTGCCATTTTTGGTTGTGATGAAGGGTTGTGTGTGTCTTTGTGATCTACAACTGGGTTAGGTTTGGCCCACAGAAGCACATGTGTAAGTCTGGACCGGGGCTCTTAAAGGGGCCCTCTCTGTTCTGTGTTTTTCCTTAGTAAAACTCAGGTAGCAGGTTAGTACATGAGCTATGTGAGGCTGTTAGATGCTTCATGTAGCATGCTATGACTGTGTCATGCTCTATTTGTCATTACATCGTATCATGGGTGAGGGGTCGTAAAGGGATGAACTGGTAATCCTTTCCTCCCCTTTTCTGATTGGTCAGGGGTTAAAACCACCTGTCCTTCAAGGTTCCTGTCACGTTGCTGTTCGGCACGTTACAGGGTAGGGGGGGGGGTTAAGGGAGTTTCCTGGTCCCACGCCCTGGAAGATTGGGCGTGTGCACCGCGGAAATTCCCCCGCCATAGAGTACGTCACTGAGCGCGTCTCTATTGGTAGGACTTCCGTGGGTTGTTCAGGTCCATGTTATGGATCTGTTTCAGGGAGTTGTCAGAGCTCCTCCTCACGAAGCTCCTCCTCAGGGAGAAGTGCCTTCTGTGAGTTCGGACTCTCCTTCCCAGTGAGGGAGCCTCCTCAGAGTTCAGAGCCTCCTCCTCAGATTGTCAAGGTGAGTAGAACTTCAAAAAAGGAGTTCTGCTCTATTGTGTGTGTATTCGATTCAATTCGATTATTGAGTGTGTATTGGTTCAGTGCCTCCTCCTCGGAGAGCTCTAACCCAAGTGTTACATAGCTCAATGTTGCAATATATTCTTTTCAATCTATACAGCTCGCGTGGGAAGTCTCTCTGGGGATTTCCGTCTCCTCCCTGTGGCGAGGGTGGCGGGATGTAAAAATGTAAACAATTTTTACCCTCAGCTGCGTCACGTGGGATTCATGTCAGTCTGTGTTTCTTTCTTTTTTAAATAAAAAGAGGAAAGAACATGAAGCACAACGGCTCCGTGTCGTTCTCCCAGGCGACTTGGAGGAACAATGTCTGGTGTCTTGCTAGACTATCCATTGATGTGTTTGGGTCTCGACGCGTACATAGTGCTGGCTCGGGGTGTTTCTGTTAAGAATCACGCAGGGGGCTAAGTACGCCTTGGTTGCTTGTTAATAAAACAGCGTTGTTATAGGGCAACTGGGATGGAGTTTTGTCTCTTCCGAGCGCCAGTTTACTAGGTTGTCTCGATGAATTCTCGTTCATATCTGGGGGATGTTAATGGAATAGATCAGAACATAGGTAGAGGGGTCTCACGCTTTTGGGGTGGGCCACTGAGCGCGGTACAAATGGGACCGTCTGGGTGGCGCCCTCCTTTCATGTTTTAGATCGACACGCATACCTACCCCCTCTTCTGGAGTGGGCATGTCGGTGTGGTTAGGGCACGGGACTGGTTCTGGTCACGCTGGTCCAGGTCAGTTAACCCGTTGTCCGCCGGGGATGCAGATCTGCTGTTCTGGTACCCTGAGGGACTTGTGCTTTTTTCGGGGGGGAAAATGTCGGGTCGGCCCGGGTGTCACAGGGTTAGGCGTTATGGAGACCCTTTGTTGGGTACACGTTGTACCTGGCACTATCCTAAGGGACTGGTTCTCCTTTCTTTCGCTCCTCTCTCACGCATGGCAAAGAGGGGGCTGTTGGGGTGGTCTTCTGGACCTCCTCTGGTAACCCTGTGTGCTTCCCGAGCCGCCGGGCCCGGTCCGAAGTAATGTTTCGTTGAAACCGTATGCCTGGGATAACCCTTTTTTCTTGAGGGGTTATAGGAACAACCACCGTATGTGGTACCAAGAGGGTAGTTGATTCCCTGGTGTGTTGGAGCAGAGTCAACTCCCGGGTTACCCGGTTGAGTGTGCCCCTGCACGTTCATGACGTCTGCCAATCGTGTCAGCCTTCTCTGCCTCGACCCCTCTGGGTGGGTTTTTTTTTATGGAGGCTTTGTCATGGTGCGCAACAATGCCAGCATACTCCCCTTCCGCCGGGGGGCTGTTTTCAGTTGACCCCTTTGGCGCCTGTCTCGTCCGCAGTGCTCCAGGCTCTGGTCTACAGCCTGCTGCCTGGTTTCCCCGGTGCGCTGCCTGCTTCCGTTGGTTAACCTTTTGAATGCTTTACGGCCATGCTGACTGCCTGTGTTGCAGGCAGTGTACTAATGGGGGGAAAGGGCCCGCTCTTGGAGGGGCCCTGTCCGAATACGCTGGCGATGTGGGGGGCGGTGTCACTAAGTGACCGCCTGGTGGGGTCTTGATGCCTGGCATCATTGACCTCTCCGGGCCCCCTTTTTCCAGGGGATCCAGTCCCTTCAGTGGGTCTGGGTCTTCCTTCGCGCTCCGCTGCTACAGCCTTGCCACGGGGTTGAGTTAGCTCTTGACGCCGTGATTTTGGGGGCAGTAACAAGGGTTGTTCGTTTCGTTCGTTCCCTGGTGGCATGCGGGTTGTGCGTGTGCGTAGTCGTGGGGTCAAGCCACGATCTGCTCACCCTGTGCGTTGAGTTGCTTGAGTTCCTCTTTGCACGGTCGGATCCGTCTCCCTCCCGTCCTCCAATAGGGAGGGTATCCTCCATTAGGGAGGGTCGGGGGGCTCGGTCCTCCCCGGTCTGATGGTTGTGGGGGGCATTGTGTAAAGGTACATTGTGGAATTTTTTATTCAGTGCTCGTGCACGAAGTGAAGTGCGTGCAGACTGACGCTGAGCGTCACCATAATTCATAGAACTTGGTTATATATACATAACCTTACGTTAATTTCGCAGAGCTGTTTTCACCCAGGATAATCCGAAGCTTTGCTGGGGCTGTCATTTCTGGTGTCCCGTCCAACTCTTACTAAAAGAAAAGTAAAAAAAACCTGGAGAGCACAACTATTACACAAGTCTCATAATACCGCTATGGTGCAAGCATTTCACGCACATAGACGTCACTTTGTATAAACTGCAGCAGCTTTACTTTCTTTTATAGAAGTCTTTAATCTCACCTGTCTCTCTCTCCTCACCTGTCTCTCTCTCCTCACCTGTGTCTCACCTGTCTCTCTCTCTCTCCTCATCTGTGTCTCACCTCTCTCTCCTCACCTGTGTCTCTCACCTGTCTCTCTCTCTCTCAACATTAAACTACAAAAAAAAATATTTTGACTGTGCCCTAATTTTTTTTGCATGTTGCATGAACTATCGTGGTCAAATCTGTTAGCTAGGACACAGTTTCAATATGGACTTGGATGTCGCTGAATTATGATACTCACATGCTACAACAGTAAGCCGGTGTCACGGCACGGTCTTCTCAGCTGCACCTTGATGACACTGCTGTCCTCCACTGTTTGCGCCACCACGTCAATGTCTGTGAGCGGGGAGAAGGGAAATTTGACTTTATATAAGCCAAGAAAATGTGTCCACACAAAGTGTAAAATTGTCTTTGGCCCACATGTCATGACAAAATTGCAACAAAGAAACAAAAACAGTGTACAATGTGTGCAAGATTGGAATCGCTGGACACAGAAAAATTACAAATGACCGAATCCAGCTCACAGCTCCGGCGTTGTCACCAGCTTGGCTGGCCGTTCACACTAATACAATTGGCAGTATTAGAGGGTGGGAAAGCTGGCGGGGTGGGGGTCGTTGTAAACAGCGACTCCTACAGTTCGGTCAGGGCGCCTGCTCAGCGCGGATAGGATCTAAGGGGGGTAGTGTGATCCTTCCACACGTTACACCCTCTCAGTGAGAGTCCGCGCTGCCAGGTGAAAAGAAGCGGTTGATTGGCTAGACGTGTGTCGGAGGAAGCACGTGATACGTGATAGCCTCCACTCTCCCAGACCGACTGTGGGGGGGTAAGTGCGCAGCGACCAGGAAGGGGATTGGGAATTGGCATAACGACTAACATTGGGATGGGAGAAAATCGGAGGAAAAAGGAGGGGGAAAAAGATAAAAAAAATAAAAATACATTACAAATAAAGCTGTGTGAGGAGAGAGTTTGATGGCAAAGTTGACATAATTGATTGAAGTATGTAGCTATAGAGAGAAAGAAAATAGTTTTTAACAATTTTGATGCCTCAAAATTATGTTTTGGTTTGATGCTTATGCTACAAATCATTCATTCTAAGGATTATGGGTGTAATAAATTAGTTTTGTCCACCAATTGCAAGTTATGCAAATGTAAACAAATCCGAAACAGCATAGTGCACTTTTAAATTAGTATCTTGGTGAGGGTACTATTTTATAATTTACATTACATTGAAAAGATACAAAGATATATTTTTTAAAGCTGGGTTTTCTAATACAGAAGAGGTACCTGTATAAATAAAGGTTAGAAGTAAAAACATAAATGAGGATGTGTAAATGTGTTTATTTCTCTCCTTTATTAAAACTTAACACATGCCCTTCTCTGAAGAATTGCTCAAATCAAGGTCAACAGGTCTGACGTCTGTGGTGCTGAACTTGTTGAGGTTAGGAGACATTTATATCCCATTTATATTGTAAAATCAATGTTAATTTAACTATTGACACTGTAAAAATGGACAGTGGGGTCCAATTGTACACTGTCAGAGTTACAGACCCATAAGGGTCCATTTGGTTCCTAACTATCCATCATTTAGCTAGGGGGCCCCTGGAACCTCCCCGGACCCCATTTTGAGAACCAATGGCATGCTGTGTAAAATGTTTCACTCACCACACTCCAAAAAATATTGTGAAGGTCAGTTGCCCCTCAAAACAGATGAACTTCTGCCGGTCTAGGTGTTTAACACGTACAGCCTGCATCTGATGGCAAATAAATAATAACAGTTACTAAGATGACTCTCTGTCAGGATCTATGGGTAACAGTACTGTATATTTGCATATCGTATATATGTCACAAATGTAACAGTACTATATACCTGTATGTGATGTATGTCCCTATGCCATAAATGTCATGATGTCATATATGTTGTGTATGTCATAAATGTCACTATGAATTGAAAATGGGGGACCTTGATGTAAACAAGACGAAAGTCTTTCTCTGGTCTGCATCCCCTTAACAATTGTGTGTATTGAGCCGTACTGTATTGTACCCATTCTGCAATCTGTTAAATAAAGTTTTCATTCATTCATTCATTCATTCAGGGCACAATAACTCATGCATTATGAGGAGTGTTACAATTAGAAACTATTACAAACGCACTATCTACAGGTATGCCATCTAGTTCCACAAGTTTCCATTCACATACCTGTAACATTACGGTGATGGAGCGCCAGCACACGTCTTTCACAAATATAGCATAGTGTGCTACCTGTTAGCACGAGCGACAGGGAAAAGTGTCTGGGCGGAAACAAGCGCTTGGCAGTTTGGTTCCGCATTAATTCAGAGTCAATCCACAATATAGAGGCGAATTGTTGGGCATTCATTAACATTAGTCAACCCAGTACAATGCTCAGTTCAGATAAACACTTGTTGAACCGAACAGTGCGTCAAATTAACTTGTTATGTCAATTTACCACTAGTAAAGTCAACAGTCGACCTACAGAGTTAAACACACATCGCGCCAAATTTACGTGACTCTATTTAGAGTAAAACACACGTTGTCTCGGCCACTGTCTCAGCAAAGTCCGCCAACATGTAACATAATTGTTCCGTCTCCTGTACTATGTCTACTTGTCTTGTATGTTCTTAATACGTCAGTTTTTGTATGGATAGCTATATCACTATCGGGAGCATGTCTATGTTCCCCGGGTCCTATGTTCCCCGGGTTCTATGTTCCCCGCTTTGATTGATTGAAAATGTTAGACCACCAGCCCTTATTCCAAACTCTAACCTTAACCAGTTCGAAAGAGGGCCTAAGCTTAACCGTTCGAAACAAGGCGGACATTAATAATTAATAAAATAATAAAAATTTATAAAATGTTCAATCTATTAATCAATCAAAGCGGGGAACATAGAACCCGGGGAACATAGAACCCGGGGAACATAGGACCCGGGGAACATAGGGATGATCCCTCACTATCCAGTGATTAGAGTAGTCCCTTTCGTGACTGCTGATGCACGCCTTGCTTTGAATACAGCAGTCACAAAAGGGGCTATAGGATTACAGATGAAAATTAGCTTCTGTCTAACACTGGAGCTGCTGGCTCATTTACATGCGAAAACCGACATGTTGAGTAATGTGCACTGTCCCTGGTAGCAATACTGTTGATAATTTAATACTCGCGTTGCACCGACGTACCTGTTCTTACTAAGTTCATTGTCCATAAAACTGCAAAAACGTTTATTTAATAGCGTGCCTGCTTAGCCCTGCTAACGTAGCAGCTAACATGCTAACATCAGCCTGCATGATAGATGGCTCTGTGGCTATAGCTGTAATGTTGCAAATCAGTTACACACATTGCCGTTTAATAAATTTACAAATAATAATAATAATCTTACCTGGCATTTGATCCAGGCATCCAAGTGACGTTAAAATAACACAACTGACTCAATTACACTTGGAAACTTGCATTTGTTGCGTAAATCCAGTAACGAGGATTTAGTAAAACCAACAACAGTGGGGTTTAATTTTTTTGAGTGCATAAGATATATGTGACTAGCCGTAGACATTAGGGACTTGTTGAGCCATCTTCAATTTTTTCTTTTTTTCTTTTTTACATATTATGAAAGTACAGATTCATACCTTCAAAATAAGCTTGAACTTGAACATTTTGGTGTGATACTTTTCAAGCTACTTCCTATGAATCATGGTGATTATCACAAAACCTAATCAGAGAAAATGCCTTGACATTTTTACAGTGTTAAAAAACTACAACCCTACCCAGAATGCATTGTAATCCAGGAGGCCCCATCTCCCCTCTCTCTCTGGGGGCCATTAACACCTTGCTGCGTTCTAGTCAGGCTCTTTTGTTATGACAATGAGGGCTAGATCCACAAAGAATGCACGGAGCAAGTTGTACCCTTACTTACATACAATTCATTATGAATTGAAAATGGGGGACCCTGATGTAAACAAGATGAAAGTCTTTCTCTGGTCTGCATCCCCTTAACAATTGTGTGTATTGAGCCGTACTGTATTGTACCCATTCTGCAATCTGTTAATAAAACGTTCATTCAATCAATCAATCTGCACGGTGATTGATTGAATGAAAATTGTATTAACAGATTGCAGAATGGGTATACAGTACGGCTCAATACACACAATTGTTAAGGGGATGCAGACCAGGGACAGACTTTCGTCTTGTTTACATCAGGGTCCCCCATTTTCAATTCATAATGAATTGTAAGTAAGGGTGCAACTTGCTCCGTGCAATCCATTCTTTGTGGATCTAGCTGAGTCTGTCTTGTGGCACTGTAAACAGTGTGAAAGGATTGTCTGTTTTAATTTAATAAGTGGTCTTTAATGTCAGTAGTGTACCAGAGCAGACTATTATTTTTAGGAAGGAGGTTGAAGAGTGGCAGAAATTATATTATATTATATTTCCCTGCTATGTAAGTGCAACTCTATGCCATTACACTGTCTTCTATGACATGCCCCAGTGATGAGCAATCTCCAAGTATTAGGCCTATATGGACCTAGTATTTATATAATGTATTATACTTGTCCTAATATAGTACTAACCTACACTGTAGTGTAGCACTCAACACTTTGATGAACATTGTTACTCAGCTGATAGAGTTGTGCCCTTCCTGATGACTTGTCGTACAGACCTTGTACGTCTAAAAGTGGATAAAAGCGTCAGCAAAATGACTAAATGTAAATGTATTATAAGGAGGACCTAGTATTTATATACTGTATTATGTGGACCAGGACCTAGTATGTACATTATGTATTATGAATTGAAAATGGGGAACCCTGATGTAAACAAGACAAATCAAGTTTCAAGATTTTATTATCATTTAAAATAACACAAGATTTATTCACATACACACCAGGGCATACGGTGAAATGCGGGTGGCCATGCCCGCTTTGATTGTGCAAATACTAATAAACTAATAAAATAGACATAATAAACAGGTAAAAAAAAATAGGCATGATAAAATAGACATGCTAAAATCAATGTTCAATGTTCAATGTTCTGATGGCCTCGGGGAAGAAGAAGCTGAGAGTGATCACCGTGGTCTTTTTGAACCGCTGCTCAATACTTTGGCTGGTGCTGGGCATGTGATGTCTTGGGCTTCATCATCACAGAACTCTCTGATCTTGTGGAAGAGATAGTGTTGTCTTGCAGAGTCCAGTCCCGGTGGTGGCAGAACAGGAAGTCCATCTATAGGCGGCAGGACATGGACGTCACGGAGCAGCTGGAATCTGGTTTCCGCGCCGGCCGTGGCGGCCTGTCCTGACCAATAGCGCATCTTGAAAGGCGCGTTAATACATTTGTTTATCTGGCTTACTACCGCGGATTCAAGCCACGCAATAACAAAGCGCAACATTAAAGTAAGGACAGCTGTTTACAAGTGGATGTTTAATGACAATAAAGCATAGGCTGGAATGAAACCCAACGTTAAACGTGAAATGCCTGTATGGAAAATGCTGACGAAATATAATACCTAAGTTGTTTGTTATTTTCTTTGAGTTTTCCCAATTGAATGAATTTACTTTCTTATAGCATTAGGTTGCAATAAATCCACTCGAACGAAATTTGTTCGCTCATAAAATTTGTGACATTCTAAATGTGTTTTAATGTTGTTTAATGACAATACGACCCGATTCGCGTTTTATGATGAAGGTTTCGGAGTCAGTGCGACGCGCATAACAGACACTGGCGTTTGTCACAACTTAAGTTGCTATAACTTATAACGTTAAGATAAGTGTGTTAACATTTTGTTCTCTCTGCTATTAACACTTTCAGTGCCGGCCATTAACATGGTAAAGCATGGTTAAATGCCAGCACACACTTCAATGATAGCGTTGTGAATGCATAATCTCTGTCTTAAATTATGGCTATGTGTCTAATCTGCCCGTCGTTTATCAATGATTTGTTTGCAGTCAACATTGTCGAAACAGATTGTTTTTTAATCGGTTAATTTCCGTTTTATAGCATTTTGAAAAGCCCTAGTTTTCAAGGAAAATATAAAGATTCCGTGATAAAAGACATTTACTGGAATATTCTGGCATACACAAACACGTTGTCATTTTTCGGCCTATTTATGAATCGTTTTCAAATAAACGCTAGATTATCGATAGTATATGTGTACTTATGCACGCTATAGAGGCGATCTGAAAAATCGATTCTCTCATTTCCTCATCAGCGATCACAGCCACACACACACGCATAGGGCAAACGCTGAGATATAGGTGAAAATAGCTCTGATTATCCTAAGACTGGTAAAATAAATTCCTTACCTCAGATCAGATGTTATCCAAAAACAAATTCCTGATCGCCATTCCAAATATCGATCACGCTTATTGATTACAGTGTTGGGTACTGTAAATACATAATCCACGCGTTTTCCGGGCCGGCGAGCACAATGGATTCTTCAGTTGGCCTTGACGGAAAAGTAAAATAAGGAAACTGCCCCCCCCCCCTTTCGTCAGTCTAAAGTAATGGGGTGCAGTTACACAGGGAGAGACGATAGGGGGCGGTATCTTCCCAATTGAGCTCAGAGACTCTGCAGCACTAACCCGAGGCTCGATTGATGAAATATTCATTCAAATCGCCAATAAAATAAAATACGAAAAACAAACACTATATAGCGTTGGCGGGCACTCAAAGGTCGGCATGAACTAACGACAAAAAGCGTGGCTGGCATTCAAAGTGTTAAGAAAGCGATCATTGTGTGTGTTTTTAACACCTCGCTAAGTACCCTGCATTTAATGCATGACACGCGCAGACAGACCACACCCAGCGTAAAGCCCTCGTTTGTAGTCTTTGCCACAGTATTGAGACACAATACTGTCGGACAATCTAACAATAATTAACTCATTTACAAGTTGTATTTAAGTTTTGCAAATAAGGAATAAGAGAAAGAACATTTTTGTGAGGTTTTGTCCGCTGCTCACCTACTCTTTCCTTCCTTTTAGCCTACTGTTTAGGAATTCCCTTCTCACTCACTCTCACTAGCCCCCACCCTCTCGTTCTTTACTCTCGTTTTCTCTCAGTGGCCACACCTGTACTACCTGTCATTATGTGTTTGATTGGTCTGGTGCCGAACTCACACTTTTAGTTCGATTATCAATTACCTCTCGCACCTGTGGTGCATTCTAATTAGTTCCCCTGTGGGCTTTAAATACCTGGCTCTTCCACTCTGTTCCTCGTGGGGTCGTGTTGTAACATGCCGTAACATTCGGTATCATATTCTCTTTCATCAAGACTCCCTCGGGAGGTCCTCTGTTCTGTCTATGCTGTTTTTATCTCCGGCGTAAGGATGTGCTCCAGCCTTCGCCTCCTGTCGCCGTTGCCTGAGGGGGAGACTGGACTGCGCTCCCTAGACTTCCACGGGAGGTTTCCCAGTGATCCACTTCAGACCTCCGCGCAGCAAGCGTCCTGACGCACATCCAGACCTCCGCGCTGCAGACGCCCAGACACCATGGCGCACTCCCAGCAGACGCGCATCATCCAGACCTCCGAGCTTGGCACGCTCCTCCGTACCAGCGCGCACTCCCAGCAGACGCGCATCATCCAGACCTCCGAGCTTGGCACGCTCCTCCGTACCAGCACGCACTTCCAGCAGACGCGCATCATCCAGACCTCCGAGCTTGGCACGCTCCTCCGTACCAGCGCGCACTCCCAGCAGACGCGCATCATCCAGACCTCCGAGCTTGGCACGCTCCTCCGTACCAGCGCGCACTTCCAGCAGACGCGCATCATCCAGACCTCCGAGCTTGGCACGCTCCTCCGTACCAGCGCGCACTCCCAGCAGACGCGCATCATCCAGACCTCCGAGCTTGGCACGCTCTCCGTACCAGCGCGCACTCCCAGTAGACACGCACCTTCCAGACCTCCGAGCTTGGCACGCTCCTCCGCGCAGACGCACTCCAGATGCGTTCTCTTACCGGACTTCACTCCAAGCAGTGGCGCACCACTCTGACCTCCGCTCGGACAGCCGGCTCCCCGGTGGCGACGCTCTCGCCCCGCTGCTGTTCCAGCACCATTACGCATTACGTCTGGGTGAGTTTTTATTGACTGTCTTGATCAATTCCGTTTTCGTGTGTTTCTATAACACTGAAGATTACCACCTTTTTAATCAGACAGTCACTCACCCAGCGTGTGCCTTTGTTTGTTTTCACTGGGATATTATTTTTGGACTTTACATCTCCCACTGTGTGTTTGTTCACACCGAAGATAGTATTTTCATTGGATTGTTTTTGGAACTTTGCTCATTGTGTATTTTACACAAAGATTGTTTTTACTTGGATAACTTTTGTATTTGGACTAGTCACCTCTCCTGCACCTGCTCTGTTTTCCCCCTTTGTACTCTAACCCTCTCCTCTCCCTCTCGGCCCCGTCTACCCACCTTGGAGATCTGCCGAGAGAAGTCTGCAGAGCGGCCCTGATGTTCCCACCTGCTTTCCCAGTCCTCCCTGTCCCCAGCCCGCCTCCGCGGGCCTCTGTCCCTAGTTCTCCCCTCTCTAGTTCCTCCTAGTCCTCCCGTCCGGTCCTCCTAGTTCCTCCCTGTTTTCCAGCCTTCCCTTGCTCCGGCCCTGTTTCCCTTAGCCTTCCCTTGCCTTCCCCTTAGCCAGCTCGCCTCTTAAAGGCACTGTACCTTTCCCTTCTTGTTATTCCAGTATTTTGTGTTTCTCCCTTAAAGGGACAGTGCCGTTTTTTCCTTCTGTTTCAATAAATGCCCGTTTCTTGGCTTACCCTCATACCTGTCTTGTGTTGTGCGATTGGGGTCGGTTACAAACCATAACAATTTTAAGGCAGTCAAAAATGCAATATTTCTATTTTGACCTATTATCTGAAATGCGAGACATTTTCGCGATTTCTGAGGAATGTTACCTGCCGCACCAAGTCGGCCTAGACGATGCCGAGTCACATATACCCAAAAAAGAATCAAACTTTTCAGTTATTCTCAAGGACGTAGTCATGCAAACACTGAAAGAATGAGGCCATTTGACATCAGGCACATTATTTTGGCAGAGCTAGGAGAGATTTTGGTACAGCAAGAGGGGATGCATTGCTGATTTAAACATGCTTCTCATTTATTTGGTAAAAAAAAAGGTTTACCTTTAATAATGTTTGGCACAAAAGACCGAACTGTCTGAAAAATATAGGCAACATTTGTCAAAGTATTAACTTAGTGCAAACAAACAAAATAATTAAACCTTTCCATTTTTGTGGCCACATTATAGACAAAGGCCAACATAAAGTATGCATAATGCTCAACCAGCACTAGACTTTCTTATCAAAAAGTAAAAGTCACAGAAAAGATGATTAGTGTTTTAAATAAGGACGTTTATGGGGTTTCTTGTATTAACACATTGAGCGCCACCTCCTCCGGGAAATTAGGCCTAGTACGCCAGTGCTTTAATCAATGGGAGGACGGGGATATTTGCGAGTGCTTAAAATTAGGGATGTCCGATATTATCGTTAACAATGGGCAGATCATTTACAGGGGCTTTTGTAGATGCAGTACTGAATTTTGCCATCCAGACACATGCAATATGAATGTAGAATATAAAATGCCAGGCCTATAAATGGCTTTATAGGGTCATGTGAGGCATCATTTGAAAGGCCAGAATCTCCTCTATTTTAATACCATAGTTAAATCTGTAACCCTCTTACATAGAAACTAAATCACCCATTCATTCTTTCCTTCCTCTGACACTCTTCTCCGTCACTATCGCCCTCCAGATAGCTGTCCTGTCAGGCCTGGGAAAAAACCAAGAGTTAATGTACTATAGGCTACTCTTTTTGACATGGATTTGGCTAATTAGCTTTAACAATCCTGATTCCAGAGCCTATTTTTTATTTATTTTTTTAATTATATTTGTATGTTAATCCTCCTGCTCCTCCTGCTCCTGCTCCTGCTCCTCCTCCTCATCCTCCTCCTCCTCCTCCTCCTGCTCCTCCTCCTCCTTCTCCTCCTCCTCCTCCTCCTGCTCCTCCTCCTCCTCCTCCTCCTCCTCCTCCTGCTCCTCCTCCTCCTCCTCCTGCTCCTCCTCCTCATCTTCCTCCTAATTCTCATGCTCCTTCTCCTCCTCCTAATCCTCCTCCTCCTAATCCTCCTCCTCCTAATCCTACTCCTGCTCCTGCTGCTGCTCCTGCTGCTCCTCCTCCTAATCCTCATGCTCCTTCTCCTCCTCATAATCCTCCTCCTCCTAATCCTCCTCCTCCTCCTCCTTCTTCTCCTCCTCCTCCTCCTAATCCTCCTCCTCCTCCTGCTCCTTCTCCTGCTCCTCCTCCTGCTCCTCCTCCTCCTCCTCCTCCTCCTCCTCCACGGGGAGCAGCGTACTGGCTCATGTTAGGCAGGTCATGCATTATGCAGCAGCTTAGGCCAGTGCGCTGGATCTTCATGTCCTCTGCTACAGTCCACCTGTCGCTGCTCTGGTCGTAGCGCTCCACGTTGGAGATGGTGGTGGAGCCATTGAAGCCTCCGGCCACGAAGAGCAGGTCATCCAACACCCCGATGCCAAAGTTGCTGCGGGGGGTGAGCATGGCGGGCAGGGCCCGCCAGGAGTCAGTCAAGGGGCTGTAGGCCTCCGCGCTATGCAGGTGGTTTTCACTGTTAAACCCTCCCACCTGAGGACAGGACACATGAGAGGAATGTTTTAGTATGTGGTTAAGGCAGGCAGGCAGGCGGTAAGCAGACACTGTATTAATCCATTTAGGGAAATGAGGGCATCACAGCAGCATTGCAAGTCAAATGATACATATCTATAAAAATATCTAGCATTTGTCTCTGTGTGCACCTACCACATAGACGTGTCCTCTGTACGCAGCCACTCCCACTCCTTGACGCCTGCTGCTCATGGGGGCGATCAGAGTCCACTGGTCAGTGTCTGGGCTGTAGCACTCAGCTGTGAGCAGACACTCCAACCCGTTACGGTGGAAGCCACCACAGATGTAAACCTGTAATAAAAAATAATATTCTAATTTAGTTTATATATTCCATTTGATCCAATTCTACTTTAATTGTTTAATGTTGATGCACCAAAGGACCCAGACACATTACTTGTATGTGCAGCTGACTTGATGAAGACATTTCTTATTTCTGATTCTGAATGATACCAATCGCTTAGTTTTTTATGTAAACGTTCATCTACCACATGAGTGTTCCTCAGTTCCACCCACCTTTCCGTGGAGGGCTGCTGCCCCGGCGCCGCTCCTGCACTCCTGCATGGGTGAGATCACTGTCCACTGGTTGGTTTCAGGCTTGTAGCGCTCGGCGGTCTTCAGAACCTCTCGCACTTGTCTGAACCTCTCCTCCCCTCCCATGGCGTAGATACAGCCGTCCAACGCGACCACACTGACGTGAGCGCGGCGCCAGTACATGGGAGCCGCCTGCAGCCAGCTGCAAGTGACGGGGTTGAACCTGTGCACACTGTTGAGACACTCTACGCCGTCCCAGCCACCGACGCAGTAGACCAGACCGTGGAGATAAGCGGTGTCGTGGAAGGCCCGGGGACACAGTACACCGGACCACCCGGGAGATGAGCGGTGTTGTAAGGGCCGGGGCGTCTCCATCTCAACGCTCACGTCCATCCATCCACCGGCTCGGATATTGTAAGCCTCCATGCCATTGGTCGGGATGTCGCCACTCCAGCCGCCGATGGCCAATAGGACCTCCTGGGGCAGGCGTGGGCGGGTCAGGGGGTTTGGGAGCCTGTTGGAGCCAGGGGGTTTCAGGACGCTGAGGATGAGGGGCCTGCAGTCGTGGCTGTCCCTCACCACAGGGTTGTTCTGGACGTTGTTCAGCAAGTAGTCAGGCCTCATCAAGCCCATGCGAACCTGGGAAGAGACAAGCAGACAGCGGGTACAACTTAGACATCGGTTGTAGACGGTTTCTGTTGCTAGGGAACAGTTTGGACCCAAATGTTTGAGAACCACTGTACTAGGGAACCTAGTGTTGTTTTCATGTAATGCACAGTAATACAATTAGTTACCTTGGGCAGCAGCAAAGGGATGTGTGTTTTACGCTCCTCACGGGAGTGGTCGATCCAATGGAGGACGGCCTCGAACACCGTCTCCTCGCTCTTCACGTTCAGGTCATCCCTCTCGATGATGTCCACCAGTTGCTGCAGGGACAGCTCCACAAACTCCTGTGAGACGTGCAACATCTCCTCAAAGTGGCACACGATGAAGAGATGGGCCTTGCACCTCAGGTCGGGGCAGTAGTAGGTGACCGCAAACATCCAGATGCCGACACAGTTTTCCAGAGACAGCTGGCCCTCTAGGAAGTCAGAGCACGCTCCTACTATGCCAGTGACGAGAAGCATGTCTGCAGCCTCCAGAAGCTCTTCCACGTTCTCTGCTGTCACCGTCACAATGTGTGTGTAGGCGTACTCTATGATGAGCTGCATCATATCCGCGGACAACCCAGGGATACTGTAGACTGGTTTCTCTGAGTCGCTCCTGCGAGTGAAGAGGGTTCTGTGGGATGCAGAGTATAGAGATATCTGATCAGTAAGCATAATTCTAGCCTTTGTACTAATATATATTCACTGTAGAAGTATAAGGTCTTAGCACAGTAGAAGTATAGTATCTTTTTACAGTAGAAGTACAGTATAGTATCTATTTACAGTAGAAGTACACTGTAAAAGTACAGTATAGTATCTGTTTACAGTAGAAGTACAGTATGGTATCTGTTTACTAACCAAGCTAACGTGAACCAAGCTAACCTGAACCAAGATAAACGTACCTGAAATAGACGCTGCAGCCACACAGGATTGCCTTGTGGGCCTTAAACTCAGTGCTGTTGACTTTAATAACCACATCACAGTACATTCCCTCCAGACGCAGTTCATTAAGGATTGTACAGGACATGGCGCCCGTTTCCTTTTCCATGTGGTGATTTTTTAATTGTATACAGTATATATTCAAGCTTACAGACAAGTAGCCGGACACAACAAGTGATATCTTCACTTGGCTTCTGAGATCTGAGATCTTCTGAGAGAATTGTTGAATAAATACACAAATGTTCTAGAATGTTTGATTATGACATCATACTGTGACATCACAAATGTTCTAGAATGTTTGATTATGACATCATACTGTGACATCCCAAATGTTCTAGAATCTAGAATGTTTGATTATGACATCATACTGTGCCATCATACTGTGACATTTTTTTTTATTTATATAGCACCATTCATACAGATTGCAGCTCAAAGTGCTTTACACAAAAAACTAAACAAAAGGATAAAATAAATTAAGAAAATAATTACAATCACTCTGTAAAGATGGAAATTATAAGACATTAAAATGATAAAAACGGTAATAAGACAACTAGATAAAATAGCTAAATAAGACAAACAGTACGACAATAACATAAGACAATAAAATAATTACAAATAAAATAAGTTAAAATAATAAAATAGCTAAATTAGATAGTAAACAATAAGAATAAATTTAATAACAGTAAAATAAGACATTAAAAAAGAACAAATAAAATGATTTAAAAAAAACGACATAAACAATGATACAAATTATAATAAAATATTTAAGTAAAATTCATAGAAATAGAGATATCTGATCAGTAAGCATCATTCTAGCCTGTGTACTAATATATATTCACTGTAGAAGTATAGTATCTTTTTACAGTAGAAGTACAGTATAGTATCTATTTACTGTACAGTAGAAGTACACAGTAAAAGTACAGTATAGTATCTGTTTACAGTAGAAGTACAGTATGGTATCTGTTTACTAACCAAGCTAACATGAACCAAGCTAACCTGAACCAAGATAAACGTACCTGAAATAGATGCTGCAGCCACACAGGATTGCCTTGTGGGCCTTGAACTCAGTGCTGTTGACTTTAATAACCACATCACAGTACATTCCCTCCAGACGCAGGTCATTAAGGATTGTACAGGACATGGCGCCCGTTAAATTGTATACAGTATATATTCAAGCTTACAGACAAGTAGCCGGACACAACAAGTGAGATCTTCACTTGTCTTCTGAGATCTGAGATCTTCTGAGAGAATTGTTGAATAGATACATAAATGTTCTAGAATGTTTGATTATGACATCATACTGTGACATCACAAATGTTCTAGAATGTTTGATTATGACATCATA
>NC_140172.1:146910587-146928087 GCF_963971535.1 Notolepis coatsorum | reverse complement strand
CCTATAGTTAGGATGGTCTCTCATTGAAATAACCATCTCAGCTTCTTCCCTTTTCTTTTCTTTTTTTCAACCTGTTAAGCCTGTAGGTCCCCCAATAGACCTGTCGCTAAACCATGCCCCAAAATAGAATTTGTCCAATCATATCACAGCAAAAATCTTCGCTGCAGAAAACTCGGTCAACACCAGAAAAGCCATTTGTGGGCTGCATCAAAATAAGAGTTCAGTTTATATGTTATTATGTACCTAATATCCGATGGTGAAACGCTGTGCGTGGGGTACCTGTAATTCGGACACCAGGTACCCTGAAAGACTGGATGGAGGAGTATATTTCATACCTTTTCCGAAGCCCAAACGAAAACTAGAGAAGTGCAAGCGGTGGATTATGTTGTGTCGTCGACCACATACACAACTGAATGTGAAGACCATTACCAAGGACACTTATGTTTGCTCAAAGGTAAGGTAAATTCATAAAGACATAATATTTGACGGCATGTATTAGAAACGTAGACCAAACTATTAGTTTGCTAACGTTTGACTTTGACTGCGAACTAGCTATCGTATATCCAGCCCAGTTAGCTAACGTTAGCAGCTAGCTAACGTTAGCTGCCAACATGTAACGATACCGCAGATATTTCTGCATCATAAGGTTAGCTTTCTGCATCATAACGTGAGCCTTCTGTATCATAAGGTTCGCTTTCTGCATCATAACGTTAGCCTTCTGTATCATAAGGTTAGCTTTCTGCATCATAACGTTAGCTTATACTCTGGACTGGATTGATAGCAGGGCTAGTACTAGTAGAGCCAGCTAGTGGTAAATAATGGTTATAAACAGAACCTACCCTGGTAAATAAAGGTTATACACAGAACCTACCCTGGTAAATAAAGGTTATATACAGAACCTACGCTGGTAAATAAAGGTTATACACAAAACCTACCCTGGTAAATAAAGGTTATACACAGAACCTACCCTGGTAAATAAAGGTTATACACAGAACCTACCCTGGTAAATAAAGGTTATAAACAGTACCTACCCTGGTAAATAAAGGTTATACACAGAACCTACCCTGGTAAATAAAGGTTATACACAGAACCTACCCTGGTAAGTAAAGGTTATACACAGAACCTACCCTGGTAAATAAAGGTTCTATTTCGTTAGGGCTTACGCTCAGCACCAGTTGCATAATATCTCGCTTCAGTGGATATGCACTGAATACATTTCAAAATGGACCTTTACATACCAACATCCGTCTGACCACACCCCCATCTGCTGCCTACATAAGCAGGGGTGGGGCCACACACTCATCTCCTTCTCAAATTTCATCCACAAGGAAGTGCCTGTATACACCACTTGACGTGGAGAAAATATTAGTCTGAAAGGAAAACAAGAAAAACAAGGAGATACGTTGACATTATATCTTTATTTTCTCTCTCACTATTTTAGAGAAAATACGGCGATATTGTCTTCGTCACTGGAGTGTCTGGAAGATGATGATCATTCTGTGTGACCTCCACCGGCTTTTTGTATTAGGGGCTCACGCCGCTGACATGCTCCCCATCTACAGTCCTCCTTGCTGCGGCTGGATGGGTTGGCCCTCCAGCCATACAGCTGGACTGTGGGAAACACCGACTGTTGTGGGAAGCGGTTGTATTCCAGGGTGGGGTAAGTACTGTTTTGCTTGCAAGCTCTGGTTGTTGTTGATGCTGTGGGGGTTAACTGACAATTTTACGAAACGCAGACTCCAGATTGGGGTCCTCTGCTCGGCTTAACGGCGGTCGGAGGATCTTGGTCTGACGCCCATGATGGTCAATCTAGTGGGCCGCGACCAGGACCTGGTGATCCCAGGATTCTCGAGCGGATGCTTCTCTGTCCCGTGCAGGCCCCATCTTTCATATGAAAATGAAAGTACACCCTAAACGAGGAAATGTGGGCATAGGATCTTCTTTATCGGGAGTTCCATGCTCAAAGTCGGCTGCAGCCCGAAATGGGAACTGTGCTGGCCCCGCTGTATGTCTGGATCACCATTGTAAACTGTGTTTTGACATTCTTTTTCTTTTCCCTCTTAGGGGAGGGACTTGGACAGCGGCCTGTCTGAAGTGTGGCTTGTTATGTCGTTGTGTACAGTTCAGGTGATAGCTGCTTAGCTGGCGTGCTAGTTGTGGCCTACTGTGTTAGCCAGTCAGCTGTTAGCTGCGACGCTAGCCCGCTGTGTTACCAGGCTAGTAAACATTAGCTTGTTGCTATCAGTCGGATAGCTGCTTAGCTGGCGTGCTAGTTGTGGCCTACTGTGTTAGCCAGTCAGCTGTTAGCTGCTGCGTTAGCTCGCTGTGTTTACCAGGCTAGTAAACGTTAGCTTGTTGCTATCAGTCGGACGGCTGTTAGCTTAATGCTACACTGTTGAACGTTTTCTATGACTATAACATGCCTTAAACACTCTGACTACGACGTCATCTTTGACAGAGGATGTTAGTCGAACCTACACCGGGAGCCCTGTCAGCGAGGACTGCGTCAACATGGAGAAACGTAGCGGCTGGGTGGCGCAGCGATGCTACCCTCGTCGCCGGCACAGGGGATGCTGTGTTCGACTTTGGTGTCCCGTTAGCCAGATTGCAGTTCTCTTGGCCTGCGCTCAGGGTAGAAAGGTCCCGACCGGACTTTAAACACTTCTTCTTTCCTTCCCTTCTAAATGTTTTGTAATAACGATGTTTTCCAAAACGGGTGTTGCTGCAATACATTGAGGATACGACGCGTGTTGTGTGTGAATTGTCTTGTCACTGGTATAGCTTCTCTCTCCATAGAAATCGGGTTGTTGTTTACATGTGTAAAAATTATCTGGTTAGTTGTGATGAGAACATGTGTGTTCATGTAACGTGAACTCACAACTAAGGGGGTTATTTACCCTATAAAGCTATGCTTAGTGACATGTGATTGAGGAATGAATTCTTTTCTCAGCCTGTAATGACAATGAACAGTGTGTTCACATATTAACAGGGTTACCTGTTCAACTTGGTCGTATCAAGGGTAAGGAAGGAGGGGTGATCCCCCCGG
The DNA here is from genome assembly GCF_963971535.1 of Notolepis coatsorum. NCBI lineage: Eukaryota > Metazoa > Chordata > Actinopteri > Aulopiformes > Paralepididae > Notolepis > Notolepis coatsorum. Next base: position 146,925,041 of record NC_140172.1, on the reverse strand, counting down.
TTTCCCTGGGGCTTCCCCACCCTCCTTTCAGACATGTTGTTTACAATATATTGTGTCACTGTGTTTGTGGGGATACGATGTAACCCTCAGCTTAATTGCTGGGGTTGTGCTTTCCACTTGAGAAACTATATTTTCCTAAAGAAAAGATTGTTTGGTCACTTATCATGTGTGCTTAGCAAGGCCTGTGGCCAATACATAATCGAGGATTCTGTATTCTCTCGTTATGAAAAACGGCGTTCCTCTGTAGCAAGAGTGTACTTTTGCCATTTTTTGTTGTGATGAAGGGTTGTGTGTGTCTTGTGATCTACAACTGGGTTAGGTTTGGCCACAGAAGCACATGTGTAAGTCTGGTACCGGGGCTCTTTAAGGGGGCCCTCTCTATTCTGTGTTTTTTCCTTAGTAAAAATCAGATAGCAGGTTAGCACATGAGCTATGTGAAGCTATTAGATACTTCATGTAGCAGACTATGACTGTGTCATGCTCTATTTGTCATTACATCGTATCATGGGTGTGGGGTTGTAAAGGGGTGAACTGGTAATCCTTTCCTCCCCTTTTCTGGTTGGTCAGGGGTTAAAACCTCCTGTCCTTCAAGGTTCCTGTTACGTTGCTGTTCGGCACGTTACAGGGTAAGAGGGGGGGGGAGTTTCCTGGTCCCACGCCCTGGAAGATTGGGCGTGTGCACCGTGGAAATTCCCCCGCCATAGAGTACGTCACTGAGCGCGTCTGTTGGTAAGACTTCTGTGAGTTGTTCAGGTCCATGTTCTGGATCTGTTTCAGGGAGTTGTCAGAGCTCCTCCTCACGAAGCTCCTCCTCTGGCCTTCTGTGAGTTCGGACTCTCCTTCCCTGTGAGGGAGCCTCCTCAGAGTTCAGAGCCTCCTCCTCAGATTGTCAAGGTGAGTAGAACTTCAAAAGGGAGTTCTGCTCTATTGTGTGTGTATTCGATTCAATTCGATTATTGAGTGGGTATTGGTTCAGTGCCTCCTCCTTGGAGAGCCCTAACCCAAGTATTACATAGCTCAATTTTGCAATATATTCTTTTCAATCTATACAGCTCGCGTGGGAAGTCTCTCTGGGGATTTCCGTCTCCTCCCTATGGCGAGGGTGGTGGGATGTAAAAATGTAAAAAAATTTACCCTCAGCTGCGTCACGTGGGATTCATGTCAGTCTGTGTTTCTTTCTTTTTTAAATAAAAAGAGGAAGGAACATGAAGCACGACGGCTCCGTGTCGTTCTCCCAGGCGACTTGGAGGAACAATGTTTGGTGTCTTGCTAGACTATCCATTGATGTGTTTGGGTCTCGACGCATACATAGTGCTGGCTCGTGTGTTTCTGTTAAGAATCACGCAGGGTGGGGAACCGGTGGGGACCTGGGGACCCGGCCTCTGGTACCCACCAAGTACTAACCCACAACAACACGCACGGGGAGACTCGCCCAGGAGGCCTCTTCCCCTACGCTCACCAATGTGCCAGCCATCCATGGCATCGTACCTTGGCACACCGACGTTCCCAGACTTTACGCGCGAGGACAGAGCACAGTACACGGAATTACGCATGTGCTTGGAGACTATGATGTCCGACATCCCCGACGAGTCGTACAAATATGCCATCCTCCTCAAGCATCTCAAGGTGCCCAGAGCGCATAACATAGCGCTGGCATATTCCAACTCAAGCACCCCATACTCCGCGGCTCTAGTGGCCCTCGACCAGCCTTATGGACGCATATGGGATTACGTGATCCAAGAAATACGGGATATCGACCGCCTCCCCCCAGCCAAAGACAATAGAGCACTGGATGACCTCTCTATCAAGGTACAATCCCTAGTAGGGATGCTGGGGTCCCAAAAGGAGAAGGGGAGATATGAACTGTATGCAAATTCTAATGTGGAGCGAATACTGGAGAAGCTCCCTCCAGCCCGCCAAGAGCGTTTTCGGCGGCAGAGAGACCACTGTGATCCCGACGGCCCCGAGCCATCCCTCCTAGACCTGGCCGCTTTCCTCGCAAGGGAAGTCAGCAGCCTACGACTGGACACATTCGTGTGGAGTGGATCTAGCCCAAGAGATGGACCTCGGAGGTCCAACGATAACCGCCAGTCAGTGCCGCAGCACAAGAACCACAGCACCCCCCCGACCAAGGGGAAGTGGAAGATTGTATGCCAGTACTGTGAAAAGGAACATTGGCTGTCTCAATGTGACACTTTCAAGAAGCTGACCGCTGACGAGGTGAGTCAGTGGATCAAAGCCAACCGCCGCTGCTTCCGCTGCGCGCGCAGCCATATGGCAGCTGAGTGCCGTTTAAAGAAGAAATGCAGCAAGTGCGACGGCGCCCACTTGGAGGTCCTACACGACAGCAACAAGAAGAAACCCGTACCCCCAAGCAGCTCGAGAGTGAACGTCATGTACATAGACCCTGCGAAGAGCGGGAGCTCCCGAGTGCTCTTGAAGGTGGTCCGAGTGATATTAAGCTACGAGGACAAGGTCATGGACACTTACGCCGTCCTAGACGATGGGTCAGAAAAGACTCTCCTCCTCGCATCCGCCGCAGCCCGGCTGGGTCTGCGGGGGAGCGAAGAAACAATGACAATCCGTACCATTAGAAGAGACCTGAAGACCATAAAGGGTGAAAATGTCTCCTTCACGATAGCAGCGGTCGGGCAGCCCGAGAAGCAGTATAACATTACTAACGCCTTCACCAGCCACGACATAGGCCTGTCACAGTACACCTACCCCATCCCAAAGCTGATGGAAAAATACGTGCACCTACGTCAACTACCTATACCGCTCATCGACGACGCCACCCCGACCCTGCTCATAGGATCCGACCACGCACACCTCATCGTCCCAACGGACCGGGTCCACATCGGGCCCAGAGGCTGTCCAGCAGCGGTCGAGACCCGCCTGGGTTGGACACTACAAGGCCCCCTCTCCGGGTCTTCCAACCGACCGACAGCCACTCGCTGCCTCCACTCAAGGATAAACGAAGAAGACACCACCCTCTTACAGCACGTCGAGAGGCTATGGACATTAGACGCGATGCCCTTTAAGAATGAAAAGAAACTCGTTCGCTCAAAGGAAGACACTTATGCCATAACCCTCCTCGAGCAGAGGACAAAGAGAGTCGAGGTCAATGGAGTGATGAGATACGCAACTCCACTCTTGAGGCGAGAGGGTATGCCCACCCTCCACGTCTCAAAAGAAGCGACAGAGCGATATCTACTGAACACCGAGCGGCGTCTAGCCAAAGACCCCACTCAAGCCACTGTGTACCGCGCTGAGATCGACAAGCTGATCACAGCGGGACACATAAAGAAAATTGACATTCAAGAGGCCGACCAGATGATCGAATCATGGTACGTGCCCCACCACAAGGTCCACCACAACGGCAAGGATCGCATTGTATTCAACTGCAGCTACCAGATCGGACTACAGAATCTGAATAAAGAACTCTTGCCCGGCCCAACACTCGGCCCCTCCCTCCTCGGCGTACTACTACGTTTCCGCCAAGACAAGGTGGCCATCAGCAGCGACATCAAAGGGATGTTCCTGCAGGTGCGACTAGTGGAAGAGGACAAGCCCTTGCTGCGGTTCCTATGGAGAGAGAGGATCAAAGATGAGCAACCATCCATCTACCAATGGGAGGTCCTCCCCTTCGGAACCACATGCAGCCCATGCTGTGCTACGTTCGCACTGCAAAAACATGTGACAGAAGACCCTGAAGCTGACGAGGAAGTCAGACAAAGTGTAGAGAGGAGTTTCTACGTGGACAACTGTCTGCAAAGCGTCTCGACGCCAGAAGAAGCCGAAGCCCTCCTACTCAAGCTCCGCGCCTCACTGATCAAAGGCGGCTTTGATCTCAGGCAGTGGGCCAGCAGTGACCCTCAAGTACTTCGCAGCCTCTCCCCAGAGACAAAGGCAGCAAGCAGCGAGACCTGGATGGCGACCATCCCAGGTGAAGCACAAGAAATGACATTAGGCCTAGTCTGGCGCTTCAAAACAGACTCACTCCATTACAAATACACACCCCTGACCACGGAGCAGGGAAGGTCGACCCCTCTACCGACCACCAGACGGAGCGTATACAGAACACTCGCAAGGCAATACGACCCGCTGGGGTGTATCCTACCTTACACCACCCGGGCGAAAATGATTGTACGAGAGCTGTGGGACAAGGAACAGGGCTGGGATGACCCCATACCCGACCACCTCGCTTCCACCTGGAGAGAGTGGGAGAGAGAACTCAACTCGCTCCAAAATGTGAACATACGCCGAAGCTACTTCCCACCCACATTGCGGCTGGAGACGTGCCAGATGGACCTGCACGTCTTCAGCGACGCCTCAGAAGTGGCCTACGGCTCGGTGGCTTACTTGCGGGCCCGAGAGGAGGGAGGAGAAATACACACAGCCTTCATCCTGGCTCGCTCAAGGATAGCCCCCCGCAAGCAACAATCGATCCCGCGTCTAGAGCTCTGCGCAGCTCTGGTAGGCGCGCAACTCGCCACGTTAATCCAACGTGAACTCACCATCCCGGTGCAAAGAACAATCTTGTGGTCAGACTCCATGACCGTACTCACATGGATCCAGTCCGATTCGTGTAGATACAAGGTCTTCGTGGGAGTCAGAATCACAGAGATCCAAGACCTAGTGGGATCAGCGTGCTGGGGGTACGTGGACACGAAACAGAACCCAGCAGATGTCATCACACGGGGTATGTCCCTAGATGACCTCACACGTCACAATATCTACAGTGACGGTCCTGAGTTCCTCAAGCTCCCGGAAGAAGAGTGGCCTAACCCCACCCCTCGGGAGGCTAGTCAAGAGGAGGCAGAGATCAAGAAATCTATGTTCTGTGGGTTGACGCACACCCCAGTCCCCACTGACCCTAACATAGATGACTGCCTCACCCTTGAGAGTGCGCAGCTAAAGACATTCCTGTGGCACCACCCTGAGGTTCCCCCCACTACCGACATTAACGCAGCTAACTACGAAGAGGCAGAACTCCTTCTGCTACAGCGAGCCCAAAGAGACTCGTTCCCCGACGAGCTAGACTGCCTGCAGGGAACAAAGCCAGTCCCGTCAGACAGCAGACTGCTCCACTTGGCCCCCGAGCGCGACACCCATGGCCTCATCAGGGTGGGTGGTCGTCTGAGATGGGCCCCGGACTTAACGGATGACGTCAAGTTTCCTATAGTCCTCAACAGCCGACACAAAGTCACTGAGCTCATCATAAAGAAATACGACGAGGATGTGCACCACGCTGGGGCAGAGAGAGTCTTCGCTGAGATCCGACGTCGCTATTGGATACTGAACGGAAGAGAAGCAGTACGTCGTTTCCAGCGGACTTGACCAGACTGTCGCCAGTGGCGAGCACAGCCCAGTATACCCAGGATGGCCGACCTGCCTCACCGCCAGACCCGACCCGTGGCGAGGCTGATAGAGTTGCCAAGGCTCCCTGACTCCCTTGATGACGATCATGACCCACTGACTTTGTAGATTGCCCTACTCCCCACAACAGACATTGAGCAGTTGACTGGACTATTAATCTGTCTTCCTTTTAACCCTTAGAAGTCAACGGGGCCTATTGCTCCCGTGGGCGGAGAACAAAAGAATTAGAATCTCTCACAAATGCTCAGGAAGTCCCGTTTTTCAAAAATCTGTAAAAATAGCACAAAGACAATTTCGAGTGCATAATAGTGTAATCTATATGTATCCTTACTTGCTAAACATAATACGACTTGTAAATATGTTTAATTCTTGCTCAATTGTATAGTTCTAAATATCCCTGTATTCCCCCGAAACTACAACGCGTCACGTACATGCACGCGCGCACACACACACAGCGCATAGGTGTTAATCACTGAGTGATCTAATATGCATATTCTTCAGCGCGAGAGGGGGGGGGGTTGTGTTTCTCACTGTCTGTCGTTGATAATATAATCTGAAGAGGTCCTGCATTATTATTATTATCATTCTCGAGAATACACGCGGACCCGACGGAACGTTAACTTATGAATAAAAAGTAGTCTAACATGCTTTTCATCCTCGCCTGTGTATATACCCACGTCGCGCTAAAACATCAACTACTGTATGAGTAGAGACAGAGTGCTTGTGTGTACGAGTTATGATGAGTTATCTCGCAGTTTTCTAGAGTAGAAAGGTGCGCCCAGTAGAGCACACACACACACACACAGAAGGAATTTCTTGTACAGCGAGTTGGGCGTTTTATTTATTTTATCACTTGTAGGCTACCATAGCGAAGGCTCATGGCAGCAACGTTAGTGGTTGAAACGTGATTCGAGAGTGATACCAAGTGGAAGGAAATATATCCTGTCATCAGTGCGTATAGCAGGTATCCTCGAAATTCTCCGCTCCTGTCTGTCCGCCTGCACTGCTCCAACTGCCTGTGTCTGTCTACTGCTTTGGTCCAATCATATTCAGAGTCCCGTCAGAATCCAGCCCCCCCACCCACAGTCTGCGAATCAGAGGCAGAGTAGGGCGGGTCTTCACGAAATGCGTGTTGTCTCTTTCAACGGGTTGGAGTCAGAGCGAGAGTTGACAGCGCATATACAGGTAGTCTAATCTGCAGGTACTGTAGCGAGTAGCATAGTTTTGCCAGCAGGCAGTTAGTAGAAAAATATGGCATGTTCAAAGATGGCCAGTAAAATAAAAGTCAACAGTGAAAATCGCTGCAATAATAATTCTTTCTTTCTTTCTTTCTTTCTTTCTTTCTTTCTTTCTTTCTTTTCTTTCTTTCTTTCTTTCTTTCTTTCTTTCTTTCTTTCTTTCTTTCTTTCTTTCTTTCTTTCTTTCTTTCTTTCTTTCTTTCTTTCTTTCTTTCTTTCTTTCTCTCTTTCTCTCTCTCTCTCTCTCTCTCTCTCTCTCTCTCTCTCTCATTCTAGAGAAATACAACCACAAATTGTTATTGGTTTGCTTCTTTTTCTTACAGTACTATATATCCTGTACTTTACTGTATATACTGTACCATCCACTGTACTGAAACATCTCAATATAAGTAATCATGGTATGCTGCAAAAGGTGATATGGTATGTGATATGGTACAGTACTGTAAATACCATCTCTCTCTCTCTCTCTCTCTCTGGCTTTATTGAGGAAGGGCACACCTCTATCAGCTGAGTAACAATGTTCATCAAAGTGTTGAGTGCTACAGTGTAGGTTAGTATATTAGGACAAGTGCATACCTACATGTATGACCTATATCTATCTACTACTTTTGGATATGAGCATTTTTTCAATACCCAACTATGTAGTGGCCGCTTGTCGCTAGGCTAGGCCTCCTGCTGGGTCCATTCACTGGAATAACAAAGGAATGACTGGGCCTCAGTGGAGGTTTCTCTATGACAACACGTGAAACACAAATTCACTCATAATTCATAATTATTATTAATTTACATATACCTATATATAGTAGTAATTATTCGTGAAGAAAACTTCACAGGTGTGACCCATTGTTAAATAAATAATAAATAACAGCTAATCAAAATAGGCTATTAACTTCATCTAAGCACGGTCTGTGCAGTTAAACTCTTGCCATTGAATGGAGGATTGATTGATTGACAGCCCTTGACATCCAATACACGGAGGTTGAATATGATTGGCAGCCTTGCAAATCCAATCAGAGATTTCTGCATTGCAAAGTCAAAATGGGTCCAGCTGCATGTGAGGAGGATAGGTTTAGCTCGGGCCAATCTCAAGTTTCTCAAGTTTCTTTATTAGTTGTCATACAGAAGTACAGAATACTTTTATACAAAATGTAACATAAAGAAGCATTTTGTATAAAAGTATTCTGTACTTCTGTATGACAAATAATAAAGAAACTTGAGAAACTTGAGATTGGCCCGAGCTAAACCTATCCTCCTCACATGCAGCTGGACCCATTTTGACTATGTGAAAGTTGAGACTATGAGAAAGTTGTTGTTTAGTAGTTAGTAAGCTGTACAGCTATAACAAGTCAGGCTAAATTAAACTTTGCACCAACATTAGGACCGAAGTATAAACCAGCAACTGAGCAACATGAAGAAGTGGATTTATGCATCTGGATCAGAAAAAACGTAAGTAGGCTACAGTGCTTGTATGCTAACAGTAGCTAGGCAGCTTAGCCTACATCACAATGATAATCACCAAGCTAACTTACTGTACACACTGTAGGGCTGGGCAATTAATCGAAACAGAATCGCGATATCGATTCATAGACCTATGCAATCTAATTTCTAAGTTATGACTATTTTCTTTTATTAAAAAAAACGTTTTTTTTTTTTTTTTTTTTTATTTTATCTGGGTTGAACATGATTTGTGGAACTCCCTCTGGTGTTGTGGTCGTGGTATTCACTGACCTTTGGGAAGTATTTCGACATGCACATGGGTATCTTAGTGGTGTAGTGTATCTTGTAGACCAGGCCCATTGCAAGTTGCTGTACTCTGTCGTCTACTCTAAGCCATCCTAGGTTATCAAAGTGGACAGGGGTGAGGTGGGTTTTAGGAGTAAGGTCAAGCAGTAGTCTGACCAGTTTGTTTTGTGATGTTTGTAATCTTGTTTTTAGTGCCTTTGAGGTGCTTTGGTACCATGAGGTGCAAGCATAGTCGTAGTACCCTTGAATGAGTGCTCCTGTTAGAGTCTTCAAGGTATTCTTGTTTACCAGAGAGGAGATCCGGTACAGGAATCTAGTTCGTTGGTTGACTTAGTTTTATTACATTGGATCCCATTTTGTCACAGGAAAGATTTGCCTCTATAGGATGGAACCCAGGTAGGTAATTTCATCTTTCCTTTTAAGATAAGATAAGATATTCCTTTATTGATCCCCTTGGGGAAATTCAGGCATCATAGCAGCATGGGGGAAGGGGGGGGGTACAGGTAGTGAAAACAACACAAGCAGTGTAAACAAATAGGTCAATATAATTTACTATCTAACTAACTGAAATATACATTATTCATTATTCACAGTATCCACATAAGGTGCAGTATGCATAAGGTAGTGTTATTGTCCTACTTGGGTTCCTATTAGTTCTAGGTCGATGTCTGGCAGCAGTCGCTGCCCACTGTTGTGGAGCCTGATGGCCACTGGTATGAAGGACTGTCCGAGGCGGTTAGTTGAGTGTCGGGGGGGTATGAGTATGTGGCTTCCTTGTCACCTTCACCTAATTATGTTTTGATCTGGTCAGGTGCGCTGTCACCTAAAATGTTTTGATCTGATCAGGTGCGCTGTCACCTAATATGTTTTGATCTGGTCAGGTGCGCTGTCACCTAATATGATTTCATCTGGTCAGGTGCGCTGTCACCTAATATGTTTTCATCTGGTCAAGTCCGCTGTCACCTAATGTTAATATGTTTTCATCTGTGTCCACTGACACACAGTGGGGGATGTTTTAAAAATATTATTTAATATATAATATAATATAATAATTTGTGCTTCACCTAAAAATTTGGTCAGCAGCCTCCACTGCTGGGCCTTTGCTCCAGGTGTGAAATGGTTCTAGTGACAATGATCACATTGAATTCTGGGAGTGTAGTTCTCTCATCAGATAGCTGAATGAACTTGGATCTAGTTCAAAGTCCTATACTGAAAAGGTGTTAGGATTTTACCAGAATGTTTGATAGGACATTGATTGAAAACTATCGTCTCAAATTTGACAATTGATGGCTTATTTTGAAGGTATGAATCTGTAATTTTATATTATGTAACAAAAAAAAAGGGGGAAATTCTCAGGAGGAGGAGCTATTTAGGTTAGACTTCTAAGGGTTAACTAATTAGGTGCAGACTAATTAGGAGGCGGCTGTTGTGAAGGGCCAGATTAAACTGAATATATATATGTATCGTTTGATATACCTTGTATATTATTTATATATATACACGGAATATCCCTTTACCTGCGTACAGACCAGAGTAATATTCGCTCTCCTATTGGACAGCGCCCCCTGGCGCCAACGCGCAAGCCCCCAACGGCAAGTTCAAAGACAACTGCAGGCATGTCAGAACATGCCCAGAGTCTGCGTAGTAATACGAGACAAGGACTGAGGTTGGGACTAGATATTCACTTAAGTATAAATACGGCGCAGGTGTAAACAGCAGTAGTTCATTGTTCATTGTTCAGTTCAGTACCTTACTACCTTCACCACGAGTCAACGTGCAGTGAAGTGAGCAACCTTGCGTCTAAATAGAGCATTGAGAACCGCGTGCGAATAGAATGTTAAAGTGTCAGAGTTTAATGAAGTAACGTTGAGTTCGACTTAATCTAATGTGAAGTAATAGTCGATCATTTATTGTATATCGTGCGGCCACAGTTCTTCCGTGTGTAGCATTACCCATCGGTTCGTCGTGTCTTTAGCTAGTGCACTTATCCAGGCTGTGTGGCCTAAATACGTCGCCCACACCCGAGGAGTCCTAGGCGAGAACCGTTGGACATGTACACAGGAGAATCGGCGCCGGTGATTGCAGAACCATTCCTGGTTGGATTATATTGCTTTGGGACCGTGACTACCGGAGAAGATCACCGTTGATTTCCACTATCATTTGGGATTTAACCTCGTGAGGATTACCACTCGGGCCTGCCTCGTGGAAGGGGCTGGCTAGCTGTCGTCAATGCTGTCGAGCATCTTGGATTACAACTATTGCTTTTGTCTGCGGATCAAGGGAGTACAAGCACCGACTCCTGTACCTGGAGTCTCTTTATTCCTCGTTGACTTGATTCCTCTACCCATTGTCTCCAGTTGGTACCGGTGTTGCCCTATATAATTGCTACTACACCACAGGTGGCGTCAGCTTAGACCCATCATAGGATTCCTGCTATTCTTAGTGACTTATGCTCTTGACTGACTTTACGTATATTCTTCGCCATACAAGCGCGACCCTAATTCTCATTCTGTAACCGAACGTTGCCTAATATAATAATAAATTACCCTCCAATAGTATTTCTGTGTCAATGCCGTGTTCTTGTGAGTGTTCACCATCTATATTTGATGTACTGTTTGGCCAGTAATTAAAGTACATAACTAGCAGTGGTTTAATATATCACAATCTTTAATATAGTCAGGGTTTTGTAACCCCTCAGTTACACAGGGGCTAAGTGCGCCTTGGTTGCTTGTTATTAAAACAGCGTTTTTATAGGGCAACTGGGATGGAGTTTTGTCTCTTCCGAGCGCCAGTTTACTAGGTTGTCTTGATGAATTCTCATTCATATCTGGGGGATGTTAACGGAATAGATCAGAACATAGGTAGAGGGGTCTCACGCCCTTGGGGTGGGCCACTGAGCACGGTCCAGATGGGACTGTCTGGGTGGCGCCCTCTTTTCATGTTTTAGATCGACACGCATACCTACCCCCTCTTCTGGAGTGGGCATGTCGGCGTGGTTAGGACACAGGACTGGTATGGTCGCGCTGGTCCAGGTCAGTTAAACCCGTTGTCCGCCAGGGATGCAGATCTGCTGTTCTGGTACCCTGAGGGACTTGTGCTTTTTTCGGGGGGGAAAATGCCAGGGTCGGCCCGAGTGTCACAGGGTTAGGCGTTTTGGAGACCCTTTGTTGGGTACTCTTTTGTACCTGGCACTATCATAAGGGGCTGGTTCTCCTTTCTTCGCTCCTCTCTCACGCATGGCGAAGTGGGGGCTGTTGGGGTGGTCTTCTGGACCTCCTCTGGTAACCCTGTGTGCTTCCCGAGCCGCCGGGCCCGGTCCGAAGTAAAGTTTCGTTGATACCGTAGGCCTGGGATAACCCTTTTTTGAAAACTGAAACACTTGTACTGCGGTATAGCCGGTGTATACCTGCAGGTGTGTTTTGGAGTTTTTTCTTGAGGGGTTATAGGAACAACCACCGTCTGTACCGAGAGGGTAGTTGATTCCCTGGTATGTTGGAGCAGAGTCAACTCCCGGGTTACCCGGTTGAGTGTGCCCCTGCACGTTCATGACGTCTGCCAATCATGTCAGCCTTCTCTGCCTCGACCCCTCTGGGTGGGTTTTTTTTAATGGAGGCTTTGTCATGGTGATCAACAACGCCAGCATACGCCCCTTCCGCCGGGGGGGCTGTTTTCAGCTGAATCCTGTCTCGTCCGCAGTGCTCCAGGCTCAGGTTACAGCCTGCTGCCTGGTTTCCCCGGTGCGCTGCCTGCTTCCGTTGGTTAACCTTTTTGAGTGCTTACGGCCATGCTGACTGCCTGTGTTTCAGAGTCAGTGTGCCAGGCGGTTTGCTATTGGGGGGAAAGGGCCCGCTCTTGGAGGGGCCTTATCCGAATACGCTGGCGATGTGGGGGCGGTGTCACTAAGTGACCGCCTGGTGGGGTCTTGATGCCTGGCGTCATTGACCTCTCCGGGCCCCATTTTTCCAGGGGATCCAGTCCCTTCGGTGGGTCTGGGTCTTCCTTCGCGCTCCGCTGCTACAGCCTTGTTGGGTTGCTCTTGACCCTGTGATTTTGGGGGCAGTAACGAGGTTTGTTCCTTCTGTTCGTTCCCGGGTGGCATGCGGGTTGTGCGTGTGTGTAGTCGTGGGGTCAAGCCACGGTCTGCTCACCCTGTGCGTTGGGTTGCTTGAGTTCCTCTTCGCACGGTCGGATCCGTCTCCCTCCCGTAAGCCTCCAATAGGGGGGGTATCCTCCATTAGGGAGGGTCGGGGGGCCCGGTCATCCCCGGTCTGATGGTTGTGGGGGGCCTCTTACTTTACTTACTTTTACTTAAGCCTTTTTATTCCTTTCGGAACATAGGCCATTGATGAAAAGTTTCCACCCCCGTCTGTCTTGCGCCATCCTCTCCAGCTGTTTCCAGGGGTGGGGGGCCTCAGCGGGGTACATTTGTCGAGCTATGGCTCCTGCTCAGCTCCTGTTATGCAACTGGTGCTGAGCGTAAGCCCTAACGAAATAGAACGTAAGGTTATGTATATAACCAAGTTTTATGAGTTATGGTGACGCTCAGCACCAGGACGCCGCTGCGGCCCTTGATTTTTCATTGTGGTGAAATTTGTTGGGAAGGAGATGAGTGTGTGGCCCCACCCCTGCTTATGTAGGCAGCAGATGGGGGTGTGGTCAGACGGATGTTGGTATGTAAAGGTACATTTTGAAATTTATTCAGTGCATATCCACTGAAGCGAGATATTATGCAACTGGTGCTGAGCGTCACCATAACTCATAGAACTTGGTTATATACATAACCTTACGTTATATACAGAACCATAACCTAGCCCCAACCATAACCATAAGCTAACCCTGACCATACTCTAAAGCTGACTGTAGCCACTAGGTTTATTCCAAAAGGCCACAGATGAGTGTGAGTGTATCAACCGGTTTGTAGGAATCAATAAAATCCACTTTGAGCTGCATTTTATGTATGAAAGATGCTCCATAAATGAACTATTATTATTATCTGTCTATGCTTAGCTAATACTCAGCTTTTTGTGTTTTTTTCACAGAATGAGGTGTGCTGGAGATGTTACTGCCCTCACAGAGACGACAGGTCAACCCAAGACAGGAAATGAGTGACAATGAAAGAGGTCTGATTTATGTTTTTGGACTAAAGTGAGCATCATGGAATGTGTGCAGCTTTACAATCATGTCATTGATGAACTGAATAATATCCCTCTCTCCTCATTCACCTCTCCCCCTCATCCCTCTATCCTCATTCACCTCTCCCCCTCATCCATCTCCCCTTATCCATCACCCCTCTCTCCTTATCCATCACCCCTCTCTCCTCCCCTCTTACTCCAGATGAGGAGTGCCGGCCTGTGGAGCAGGCTCCCCGGAAGGTGGACATTACTAGAATGCTAAAGAATGCTTAAATAGGAATGTTAGAGGTTCTAGAAGGTCTACTATGACATCATCACCAACGTTCCAGAATGATCGGGCAGAACTAATTTTCTAGAATGCTCCTAACAATAGGTCTGTGGGTGAATTATGTACCATTAAATCACTACAGTACTGTATGAAGTTTCAAAAGTAAAAGTACAGTACATTTCTGTTCTGTATGTCAGTGCATTCAACCCTCGATTGACCTGAAGGCAGTGGCGGCTGGCCACTAGGGGCGCTCGGGCGCCGACCCCCCTGGTGAACCCTGGTTATATGAGAGAAGAACAAGAAAAATAATTTTTTAGTTTTTAGTTTTATAGCCATATAAATAATATAAACATGTTTAAAATGAATAATATTTACTCATTTTAAGTATGTTTGTGTTTCCAATGCACAATATACGTTAATATATAAAATAAAAAATACTCGTTTTCCTGAACAGGAAGTGACTCACTCCTGCCGCATTTCTCCTGCCGCATTTCTCCTAGCCGTATTTCTCGGCCGGGCTAGAAGGCACTAGCGTTCTGAGTGCGCATCACTGTTTCATCGCTGTATCCGTCGCAGCCAATCAGTGCGTAACACGCTGTGCGAAAATATGATGTTTATGATGGAAGCCTGGGCGTGCAGCATTTTTTTCCGTAGCCGCATTTCACGGAGACGCTCTCTCTGATTGGCCAGCGCC
>NC_140172.1:146850744-146908244 GCF_963971535.1 Notolepis coatsorum | reverse complement strand
GCAGCAAATATACTGCACTGCCCGCCCTGTAGACCGTAGTACAGTCCACCATGCAGTCCACTGGTACACCCGACTCTGGCGGCCTTAATATGTGTACTGTTGTACGTAGGGCAGAGCATATAGTATCTACTAAATCCTAATGAAACAAGTAATTAGAATAATATAAGCCTATCCTACTGTTCATTCATTAGACACGTTGGCTATACTGGCGCACACAAGATTGATGGAATATTAATGCAGTCTATTTCCATGAGATTAGCTTTAGTTCTTATTTATTTATTTATCCACTGTCATTTCAGTGTTGGTGTATAGGCTATATAGTGTATTTCAATATCAGTTTAATTGATTAATGATATATTCGAAGGAATGCAGGTTTATAGCTATATCAAACAAAGGTCTGTCCCATTGTATACCAATCAATGGGATATATTGCATGTTTACCTGCATTCTTTCAAATGTATAATTAATCATTAAAACAAATAAGAAATACAAATTCCACAGAAGGCATTAAATAATTATTATCATTTCACAATAATTGCATAATTGTGTTTGAATATCTGAGTAATTAAAGTAATTATTTGTCCAAAATAGTTGGTTCAGATATGGTTAATCCAGCTGCCCTGTGATCAGATGAATCCATATTATTTATTTTTCCGACATCCGCATAATTTCTTATCATACAAATATTGTCATATTTATTTTAATTATGATTAAGTAATTAATTCCAAGGAGGCCTGCAATTAAGAACATGGAGAACACAGTCTGTCAAGTTAATACAATTTTCAATCAGTCAATCAATCATAAGTGTGCTCCTCAGCACTCTTAAATTCTGCTCTCAGCCACGGCCAAATCCGATCTCAGGAAAATTTGGGGAATCGCGCTACTAGCGCTAATATGTCTTAAATTGGCCTGAGAGGAAACTTTTTGTCGTAAATCTGTTCGGGAATGAGACCCATTGTGCGGATGAGATACATGCCCATTGTCATGGTTTTTGCCTTATTTCACCTTTCTGTGAGGGACAGCTGTCTATTTTTGCTTTATTTCACCTCTCTGTGAGGGATAGCTGTCAATCCCTGTTCCCTGTGGTTAATTGCCTCATGGGTCGGCAGGTGTGTGGGCTTGATTGCACCTGATGCAGTGCAGCTGTGCCTATGGCCATGTGGAGTCTATTTAAGTTTGGAGATCGCAGTGTCAACTGCTTTTTCATTTTCTTGTGCTGGCTATACTTTTGGTCAGGCTTCTTATATTTAAGTGTAGTGCTGCCCTATTCAGCATTTAGCCTTCTTTTGTAGCTATACTCGTTTTCGTCTACTGGCTTAGTTTACACTTTATTTTATAAAGGCTGAGTCCTTTATGGTAGTGTTTTCTTTTGTTCTTTTGGAACTGCCCTTTGCACATAAACTCCCTTGGTGGAGGTTTATTGTTTTATGTTTGCAATATAAACTCTGTTTTTAGGAGTTGCCTTTGTGGCTTATTTATTTTCTCTACAATACCTCTTTAATGAGTGTCGTCCTGTTTTTTTGGACATTACTTATTTTCTTGAATACTCACTTTGAGGCTTCCACCTGTAAAGGTTGTTTTGTGTTGTTTATTTTTCCCCTTCTCCTAAAACGTCTGCGTAAGCAGTTAGTGGTTATCCGTTTTACGTATAACTTTAAGAGTCCCTATTATCTGCTCATGACCCACACACACACACACCCACAGCCCTCACACCCATAATGTGCAGTTTGCTCCTGATCTGCTCCAGCGCTGTTGGCAGATATCAGGGCCCTCATTTATCAACGTTGCGTACGCACAGATATGTGCATAACCCGTGCATACGATCATTTCTAAGCAAAGTGTGGGACTTATCAATTTGAACTTGTGCTTGACTTTGTGCGTATATTTACGCTCAGCTCAGGGCATGCGTACCTGGCGCCCGGCGGTAGAATATGGAGACTGCAGACGGACGGCATATGCTCTCATCAGTTTCATGCATTAGTTTCAACGCGGAAATAAGCTCTTGTTCATTAGTTTGACTGACGTGTTCTGTATGACCCCCGTTGTAACTGAGGGGTACAATTCCCTGACTGTATTACTAGATATGATACTTACTACCACTACCTTTGTACTTAATATTCGGCCACCCAGTACACGGCATAAATATATTATCATGAACACTCCCACGTAGATGAAACGGATCCAACACAAATGTACGAATTAGAAACAGGTCTTTATTTCCTACACAGCGATGGTGTGTAGAATAAGCACTTAATCACTTAATTACATTTATGAATTGAAATAGTATGCACTTTTATGGCAAGGAGTATTCGTCGGTATATCAATAGAGAATGTCCAATCTCTGAAGGCGCAGGTGGTAAATATACGACCTGGAATAGTTAAGGAATAACAGCAATGATACTTTAATGATTATAGGCTGGATACACTAGAGGGGGTTAATCCGGTCGCTTGTAAGCCGACAGGAGTAGGAGGGGGGGGGGGGGGGGTAGAATCCAGCTGCCTCGTCCGGCCAAGGGTATCCCAGGTGAACCCACTGTAGTGCCGTTCAATGCGCCGGCGATCCTTGGACCACAGATGAAAGCAGGTGGACTCTTTGTGGGCCGGCTCTCTCCGGTCCACGGGGGAGAGACGTGAAGAGACCTCGTCTTGCAGAGCGTCTCCTCACCTTGCGTCCTCTCCAGGGGGGGGGGTTCCAACACACGGCAGTGTCGGGGGTCTTTATCCATGGAATAATCAAAGTATCCAAAGCATAATCCGTGCCTGGGAAGGCGGGCTGTCGTCGGTAGAATAATCCGGTATACAGGTCCACTCGCTCGTCGGCTCTGGGGCTCCTCGGGTGCAGCTTCACATAGGGTCAACCACCCTGGGTAAGCAGCCAGTTCTCTGCCCGAAACGATGGGGTACTGACTACGGTAGTATTCTCACCGCACGAAGCACTATATATTAACAGACTATTATTAGCTTAATAGACTACGTCCAACTCGACGATATAGTGCCAAATATGACTATTCAAATATTAATATACACGATGTCTCAATACCGATGGTAGGCGAACTTGGCCTTACTCCCACACGTGGCGTCGCGGGGAGGCTTTACGTCTGTGACTCTATTGGAGGGTAAGAAACTGGACTGAAAGAAAGTCCTACTTTAGTAGCGCAGTATATATACGCACTATGAACAAATAGTCCCATTAGTGGTGCGGTAGCCAAATTCCTACGCGGAACTAGGACTTGTTCGTACATGTCGAGCGGTACGTTTGAACTGGGTCTGAGGGGTATGGCAGCCTGGCACCAAGGTCTCGACCAATAGTAGAATGGAGACTATTATGGGATGTTCAGTAGGCTAGAATGGATATTCAATGCATATTGTACAAGGAATATACAAGGGATATCAGGGAATATTAGAGAATATACAAATACAATTAAATATATATATATAAATAAATATATATATTCGGTTTAATCTGGCCCTTCACAACAGCCACCCCCTGAATAGGTCCCAGACCTAATCAGTTAAACAGAGACAGATTAATCGCGTTGTCTATTTACACATAAGGGTTTGCTGTAGGGGTCAGTCAACTTCACAAAGTCATAGGGTTGTAGGGTCATGGTCATCATCGATTGTGTCTGGGAGTCGAGGCAGTTCTATGAGCCTTGCCACGGGACGGGTGTAAGTGCGACCCTGGACGAGCACTTCAGCTGCTCGGACCTTGCCGTCGGCACCGGTGATCACTTTGCTTACGCGGCCGGCCGGCCACATAGCTCTGGGCAGTGATTGATCAATAATCATGACGACTGTTCCTTCTGTCAAATTGTCTCTCTCCTTTACCCACTTCTGGCGGGTCTGTAGAGACGGTAGGTAGTGCAGTAGGAAACTGTTCCAAAACTTGTCGGCTAATACTTGGCTGTACCTCCACATTCGTCGGCCGTTCGCTTCTTCAGGCCGGTACATTGTCTGTGGTAATGCAGGATCTAGCCGCCCCATCAGGAGTGTGTTGGGGGTAACTGGGTCGATGTCCGCCACATCACTGGAGACATATCCGAGGGGCTTCGAGTTAAGTACTCCCTCAATCTCCGTGAGGACTGTCAGTAGGACTTCTTCCGCCACAGTCTGGGCCCCAAGTACTGCGTACAGGGCTGTCTTTATGGAGCGCACTTCTCGTTCCCAAGTGCCACCGAAGTGGGGTGCGTTTGGGGGGTTGAATTGGAAATCAACCTGTGCTGGAGCGAGGTGGGTCTTAAGTTCTGGGCCCATAGCTTGGAAGCTCTCTCTCAGCTCTCTTTCGCCGCCTTTGAAGTTTGTCCCATGATCGGACAATAGGGTAGACGGTCTTCCTTTCCGTGATGTGAATCTACGGAAGGCCATAAGGAATGAGTCTGTACTCATGGTCGGGAGAAGCTCGATGTGTATCGCTCTGGTGGTCATGCATTTGAATACAATACCCCACCGCTTCTCGGTTCCTCTTCCTTTCTTTATGTGCAGCGGGCCAAAGCAGTCCATACCCGTTGAGTGGAATGGCTTGTCACCGATTCGGAGGCGACATGGAGGAAGGTCAGCCATCCTTGGTATGCTGGGCTGCGCGCGCCACTTGCGGCAGTCTAGACATGTTCGTTGGAAGCGTCGTACCGCCTCTCTTCCTTGTATGATCCTGTAACGACGTCTGATTTCCGCGAAGACTCTTTCTGCTCCTGCGTGATGTACATCCTCATCGTATTTCTTTATAATCAGCTCTGTGACCTTGTGTCGGCTGTTCAATACGATCGGGTATTTAATGTCATCCGGTAGATTGGGGGCTCTGCGTAGGCGACCACCCACTCTGATGAGGGTATGAGCGTTGCTCTCGGGGGCCAGATGAATTAATCTGCTGTCGGATGGGACGGGCTATCCTCCCTGTAGACAGGCCAATTCATCGGGGAACGAGTCTCTCTGGGCTCGCTGCAGTAGAAGCAATTCTGCTTCCTCGTAGTTAGCTGCTGACATATCAGCGGGGGACTTGCACTCCGGGTGGTACCGCAGGAATGTTCTTTGTTGTGCACTCTCTATGGACGTGCAATCGTCTATGTTAGGGTCGGTGGAGGCTACGGTGCTCAATCCACAGAACACAGACTTCTTAATTTCCACCTCCTCTGGACTTGCTTCCCTCGGGATAGGCATGGGCCACTGTCCTTCCGGGAGTCTTAGGAATGCGGGGCCGTCACTGTAGACATTGCGACGGGTGAGGTCATCCAGGGGCATCCCCCGGGTGATGACGTCAGCTGGGTTCTGTTTTGTATCAACGTAGCGCCACTCTGTTTCTCCGGTTAACTCTTCGGTTAGGTCTTGAATCTCGGTGACTCTGACTCCCACGAAGACTTTGTACTTGCATGAGTCCGATTTGATCCAGGCGAGTACCGTCGTGGAATCTGACCACAGGATTGTTCTAGACACCGGTATGGTGAGCTCACGTTGGATGAGCGTGGCTAGGTGCGCTCCGGCTAGGGCTGCGCAGAGCTCTAGACGTGGGATAGATTGTTGCTTGCGTGGGGCTATTCTCGAGCGGGCGAGGACAAATGCTGTGTAGATCTCTCCCCCCTGGTCTTGGGCCCGCAAGTAGGCTACTGATCCGTATGCGACCTCTGAGGCGTCACTGAAGACGTGTAAGTCCATTTTACATGTCTCTGGCCTCACCGTGGGTGGGAAGTAGCTTCGGCGCATATTAACGCCTGGGAGTGAGTGGAGCTCCATCTCCCACTCTCTCCAGGTGGATGCAAGGTGTGCGGGAATGGGGTCGTCCCAGCCCTGGTCCTTGTCCCACAATGCTCGTACAATTATTTTTGCCCTGGTGGTGTACGGTAGAATACATCCTAGCGGGTCATATTGTCGGGCGAGTGTTGTGTACACACTCCGTCTGGTGGTCGGCGCCGCCGCCGGCCTTCCCTGCTCCGTAGTCAGGGGCTTGTGTCTGTAGTGAAGCGAATCTGTTTTGAATCGCCACACCAATCCCAGGGTCATCTCCTGGGCTTCTCCCGGGATTGTAGCCATCCAGGTCTCGCTGCTGGCTGCCTTGTCCTCGGAGGAGAGGCTGCGCAGTACTTGCGGATCGCTGCTGGCCCACTGCCTGAGATCAAAGCCGCCTTTGATCAATGAGGCGCGGAGTTTAATCAGGAGAGCCTCGGCTTCTTCCTGGGTTGAAAGGCTTTGTAGACAGTTGTCTACGTAGAAGCTGTTCTTTACGCTGTGTCGGACCTCTTCGTCCGCTGCTGGGTCCTCTGCTACATGTTTCTGTAGTGCAAATGTCGCACAGCAGGGGCTGCACGTCGTTCCGAAGGGGAGGACTTCCCATTGGTAGATGGCTGGGTGCTCATCTCCTGGCTTCTCTCTCCATAGGAACCGTAACAGGGGCTTGTCCGCCTCTACTAATCTCACCTGCAGGAACATTCCTTTAATGTCCCCGCTGATGGCCACCTTTTCCTGGCGGAAGCGGAGTAGAACGCCGAGTAGGGAGGGGCCGAGTGTGGGACCGGGCAGTAACTCTTTATTCAGATTTTGGGATCCGATCTGGTAGCTGCAGTTAAATACTATGCGGTCTTTACCGTTGTGATGGACCTTGTGGTGGGGCACGTACCACGATTCAGTGGTCTGGTCAGCCTCTTTAATGTCCATCTTTGTGACGTGTCCCGCTGTGATGAGCTTCTCAATCTCAGCGCGGTATACACTCTCTTGGGCGGGGTTCTTGGCTAAGCGCCGCTCCGTGTTCAGCAGGTACCGTTCTGTGGCGTCTGTCTTGGCGTGGAAAGTAGGCATTCCTTCTCGCCGCAGGAGTGGCGTGGCGTATCTCAACACGCCGTTGACCGGGACTCTCTTGGTCCCTGTCTCGAGGAGGTGAATTGCGTAAATGTCATCTTTAGAGCGAATGTCTTTCTTTCCGTTCTTAAAGGGCATTTGTTCTAGGGTCCATAGCCGCTCTACGTGTTGCAGGAGTGCAGTTTCTCCCTCTGTGACTCGGGAGTGGAGACATCTAGTGGCTGTACTTCGGTTGAGAGATTTGGCGAGCGGGCCTTGGAGAGTCCATCCCAAACGGGTCTCGACTGCTGCAGGACAGCCTCGGGGTCCGGTATGAACCCGGTCTATCGGGACAATGAGGTCTGCATGGTCGGAGCCTATCAACAGAGTCGGCATAGCATTGTCTATGAGCGGGATCGGTAACTTGCGCAGATGTGCATATTTCTCCATCAGCTTGGCGACGGGGTATGTGTACCGCGACAGTCCTATTTCTTGGCTGGTGAAAGCGTCTGCAATCTGGTACCGTCGCTCAGGCTGGCCGCTTGCTGCGATAGAGAATGAGACATTCTCGCCCTTTATCGTCTTCAAATCTCGTCTTATTGTCCGAATTGTCATTTGGGTTTCGCTTCCCCGCAGCCCTAGCTGGGCCGCAGCGGAGGCGAGCAGCAGGGTCTTCTCTGACCCGTCATCGAGGACGGCGTAAGTGTCCAGGACTTTATTCTGGTAGCTTAGTGTCACACGCACTACTTTTAGGAGTACTCGGGCTCCACTGCTGCTGGCGGGATCGATGTACATGACGCTCGCTTTGCGGCTGGATGGTGCAGGTGAAGGGCGCCGTCTGTTACTGTCGTGAAGTATGTCCAGATGGGCTCCATCGCACTTGGTGCACCTTTTCTTTAAGCGGCATTCGGCTGCCATGTGTGAGCGCGCACAGCGAAAACAGCGCTTGTTGGACTTTATCCATTGACCTGCTTCCTCCGCGTTCAGCTTGGGGAAGGAGTCACATTGCGCTAGCCAGTGTTCTTTCTCACAGTAGGGGCACACTATCTTCCACTTCTCCGTTCTGGAGGGGGTACTGTGGCTCCTGCTGCTCGGTACTGACTCCGATTGGTGCATCACAGTCACCGATCTTCTTCCATCATTTAGTCGTCTGGTTCCTTCTCTGGAGCCAGGGGTGCTCCGTCCGAATGTATCTAGCCGTAGGCTGCTGACTTCTCTCGCCAGGAAGTCTGCTAGATCGAGGAGGTTCGGTTCGGGGCCATTCGGGTCTCTGTGGTCCCTCTGCCGCCTAAAGCGCTCCTGACGAGCGGGCGGCAGCTTCTCCAGAATCCTTTCCACATTTGAGTTGGCGTAAAGTTCATACTTCCCCTTCTCTCTTTGCGCTCCCAACATCCCTACCAGGGACTGCACTCTGATGGACAGGTCGTCCAGTGCTCGATTGTCTATTGCTGGGGGTAAGCGGTCGATGTGTCGGATCTCCTGGATCACGTAATCCCATATGCGCCCATACCTCTGGTCCAATGCTACCAGCGCTGCTGTGTATGGGGTGGTGGAAGTCGCGTAGGCGAGCGCTATATTATGTGCGCGGGGCACCTTTAAGTGCTGCAGTAGGATGGCGTATTTGTGGCGTTCATCCAATACATCCACCAACATGGTCTCCAGACACATGCGGAGTTCTGTATACTGGGCCCGGTTCTCTTGGGTGAAGTCGGGTACCATAGGCGTGCCAATGTATGACGCTGACTGTGGATACATCGGCGAGCGTTGGGGGAGAGGCCTCCTAGGCGAGTCTCCTCCCGCTCCTTGGTATGGGCTGGTACCGGCAGTGTACCATGGCCCGCTTGTCCAGGTGCTGTTCCTCGGTGCGGGTCGTGCGTCGTGCTCACCCGTGTATAGCGTCGGGGGTCTGTAGCGCAGTTCCGCGGGAGTATAGCCTGGGCTGTACCGGACCTCCTGGTCCGGTAGAGTAATGTGCTGTCTTCGGGCGTGGTTCTCCTCCTCTTCCTCTTCGTCTTCAGTTAGGTCATCCAGTGCTTGTAGTCTCTGGTTTAGCCTCTCCACAGGATATGCTGCTCCTTCCCGGTTGCTAGGTCTCGCTTGGACTGGTGGGGGGAGGTGGTCTGTGGGGGGTATAGACCTCGTCTGTTGGTCAAGTTCAGGGTTGTTTACTCGGCTAGGGGATGCCGCCCTGGAGGTGTGTCTAGACGAGTTCCTGGAGCCTCTGGCGGAGGGAGAGGGTGTTGTCCGTCTGATCAGCTGTTCTATTAGTTGCGCTTGCTGTCTGTCGCGCTCTGCTTCCCGTAGAGCACCAGCAGCTGCTCGCTGGCTGTCTGCTCGGCCTCGGGCCACATTCTCTTCCATCTGAATGCGTCTTATTTCCAGGCGTATGTGCTCTTCTTCGCTCCGTTGCTGTAGCTGCAATCGATCGCGTTCACCCTGGAGTCTATCGCGTTCAGTAGAGGCTTTCAGGCTGGCGAGGAATGCCTGCTGTAGGGTCCTCTCTGCCTCGCTGGGAGAAGGCGGTTGTATAGGGGAGCCTTCCCTCGGGGTACTCCTTGTGGAGCCTTGGAGCTCTATCTCCACGGTGCTCTCCCCGTCTTCTTCCGTGCCGAGTTCTCTCTCGGTAGCGTTGTATTCCTCCCGGGACTCATCGGGGACTACTTCTTCAGTACTGGCGGGGTGTGAAGTCATGTCTGGTTCCCACTGGTCCCCACCGTGAACTTGGTCAGTTACATTAGAGCCCGTAGGGGCCTCTATGGTCGGGGTAGTCTGGGCGTTGGGGTTAGACATACTTTTACTTTCTAGTTTTACCGCGTTTACTGTTAGTAGAAGACTAGGTTGTTGACTGACAGCGTAAGCCTCTAAGTACTGAGGGAGCCGTCCTTCGCGCTGCGGGCGTTGGTTAGGAGGATCGTTTCGTGGAGTGTTCATCATAGGCCATTTCAATATTAATAACACTATATTAATATTACACTAATTACCATCCGGCTCGAAGGACCAATTGTAACTGAGGGGTACAATTCCCTGACTGTATTACTAGATATGATACTTACTACCACTACCTTTGTACTTAATATTCGGCCACCCAGTACACGGCATAAATATATTATCATGAACACTCCCACGTAGATGAAACGGATCCAACACAAATGTACGAATTAGAAACAGGTCTTTATTTCCTACACAGCGATGGTGTGTAGAATAAGCACTTAATCACTTAATTACATTTATGAATTGAAATAGTATGCACTTTTATGGCAAGGAGTATTCGTCGGTATATCAATAGAGAATGTCCAATCTCTGAAGGCGCAGGTGGTAAATATACGACCTGGAATAGTTAAGGAATAACAGCAATGATACTTTAATGATTATAGGCTGGATACACTAGAGGGGGTTAATCCGGTCGCTTGTAAGCCGACAGGAGTAGGAGGGGGGGGGGGGGTAGAATCCAGCTGCCTCGTCCGGCCAAGGGTATCCCAGGTGAACCCACTGTAGTGCCGTTCAATGCGCCGGCGATCCTTGGACCACAGATGAAAGCAGGTGGACTCTTTGTGGGCCGGCTCTCTCCGGTCCACGGGGGAGAGACGTGAAGAGACCTCGTCTTGCAGAGCGTCTCCTCACCTTGCATCCTCTCCAGGGGGGGGGGTTCCAACACACGGCAGTGTCGGGGGTCTTTATCCATGGAATAATCAAAGTATCCAAAGCATAATCCGTGCCTGGGAAGGCGGGCTGTCGTGGGTAGAATAATCCGGTATACAGGTCCACTCGCTCGTCGGCTCTGGGGCTCCTCGGGTGCAGCTTCACATAGGGTCAACCACCCTGGGTAAGCAGCCAGTTCTCTGCCCGAAACGATGGGGTACTGACTACGGTAGTATTCTCACCGCACGAAGCACTATATATTAACAGACTATTATTAGCTTAATAGACTACGTCCAACTCGACGATATAGTGCCAAATATGACTATTCAAATATTAATATACACGATGTCTCAATACCGATGGTAGGCGAACTTGGCCTTACTCCCACACGTGGCGTCGCGGGGAGGCTTTACGTCTGTGACTCTATTGGAGGGTAAGAAACTGGACTGAAAGAAAGTCCTACTTTAGTAGCGCAGTATATATACGCACTATGAACAAATAGTCCCATTAGTGGTGCGGTAGCCAAATTCCTACGCGGAACTAGGACTTGTTCGTACATGTCGAGCGGTACGTTTGAACTGGGTCTGAGGGGTATGGCAGCCTGGCACCAAGGTCTCGACCAATAGTAGAATGGAGACTATTATGGGATGTTCAGTAGGCTAGAATGGATATTCAATGCATATTGTACAAGGAATATACAAGGGATATCAGGGAATATTAGAGAATATACAAATACAATTAAATATATATATATATAAATAAATATATATATTCGGTTTAATCTGGCCCTTCACAACACCCGTAATTCATTATAGTTAATTGTAAAATAGCAACAGTAGTGTAATTATGGTCAAAACCCTATAAATAGCATTTTGAATAATAGGTATTTCCTTCTGAATGAATGCAGCATGGTTTATATACAGCGTTATCGGAATATACGGGGTGTACTGACTGCGCTCCGTGTAACAAATGCCTTTTAAATATAAATCAAAACGTTCCCGTATTTCTGCAATCTATGCACAAAATAATAACAAGTTGAGTTCTAACAAAGAACGTATTACATGCTGGGTAGGCTGATAGAGTAAACTGTAAATGAAATAGCCTATAACATTATAAAGGATAGGCTATGATAGCAGGGTCTTCCCAACCTTTATTCCCCAGAGCCCCACGATTCCTGGGAGACATATAGGAATATGATATGATATCATAAGTTACTGCAAGTTACTGTTGCATAATATAGGCTATGGCTGCTATTATATGTAATTCATATAGGCTACCTAATACCGACATCAAAATAGATTGTATGCCTCTACAAATCATATGCAGGTAGAACATTGACGGAAAATCCGTCGCGATTTGGAATAAAATTGAGGAGAACTTTAATCCCTGGGTATTAATCGAACAAAACGGAAAAAGGCAGTCATATTCCAGCACGGTCTTTATTAGTTAATATGGTCTTTAAGTTAATAGATATCATATCCGGCATCACGTACATGTACATGTCTGTCAGCCTGTCTCGTATTTCTTCCATAACACACTTCGCTCGGCTTAGTCCACTTTTCCACATTTCATGGGGGTGTTCCATTACCGTATATGGTTAATTACGGGCGGTGCTATATGCAAATACTTAAAATTGTGTACGAGCATGGAGCGTAGAACTTAATGGTATTTATCAACACGGAGTGTGCGTACAACCCGTGTACGCACGTGTGATGAATCCCGATATTTCTGTGCATACACACATTCTAAATTCTGTGCTTAAGTACAAAAATAGAACACTTTCTAAGAATTGTTGATAAATGAGGGCCCAGGAAGGGGAAAAATAAACCCGAAATGAGGCATAGACATAACAGTATTTTTCACCATTAGTATTCCGTTCATTTCGGATTGTATTTTGTTTACTTCGTAATGGAGCTTGCTTAATTTGTATTTTCATGACACATTGCGTCCTTAGTTTTTGTCACTATCTTTCGTCATTGCTGTTTGTCATGTCCTATTCCAATCATTTATTTTGATTATAATTGTACTATATTCTATTGTGCTATATTTAATTTAGTTGATATCCCATAACATTTTATTCAATATCTTTATTAAGTTGTACAGCCCTGGCCTATAATATATTTGATTTCATAATTCTATTCTATTCTATTGTGCTTAACTTATTTATTGTATTATCTCTCTGTTAATGTCTGTCCACTAATGTTGCACCAAAAATGAGGGGGGGGGGCATTATCCCACGGGACAATTCATTGGAAAGTTGTGTCCCACGAGGAGACCTACCCCGTGAATATTATTGCGCGGATCGCAATATGGGCGTGTGTGTGGGAGCTTGCGCAAAATCACCCATATGTTTCCCCTGCCACGTATGGATATCCCAACTGCGCTCAGACTGGGATATGAGATGCCAAATGTGTTTATTTTGTTTATTCCGTATTGTATTTAGTTTATTTCATTATTGCATTTGTGTGTCATCCACAAATAAATAATTTTGAGCAGACCTGTCCATAGTGCTGAATCTTTATACCAAATGTAAGCACTGTGCCAGTGAAGATATTTTCTAATTTACGAATATTTTGAGTGAGAAAGTTGTATTTAATGTTTAGTTAATAAGATAATAGAACCTGCATTATCATAATACTCCAGAATAAACTTTTCATTGGCCGTGTTTCCAGCATCTACTGGAATAATAGTAGACTAGAATAGTATAATAATAATAATAATAATAATAATAATAATAATAATAATCTTTATTTATATAGCACCTTTCAAAGGATTGCAGTTCAAATGAAGACATAATCAAGCAGCAAGAGCAATGCATAACACAAATAGAAATTGCAGCATGATGCAAAATCAAAATCAATAGCGCCGACAACATTGGGAAAGCCGACAACGTTAAATAACAATATTTAAATAATAAATACGATTGCATGGAATCTCTGGGTGGCTGGCTCAATATCATCCTTGATTTCATCCAGTAGATCCAAGAATTACTTGAGCTGGCAACCTGTCTCCGGATGATTTCGGTCTCGCTTAAATAAAAAAGTGATATTCTCCTTCGAAATATTCTTTCACGAGCACGCCTGGCATTACGATGCCTGCGTCTGGCAACAATTACTACTGCCATGATCACCTGTGATGCTGGTAGATGCCCCTTTATACTGTAGATGCACTTAGGGCTTTGCGCTTATACTTACCACCAGGTCTGTGAAGACGGTAGGTGCGTCACGTTAACTGTTCGATGCAATTTGCGCTGGGCTTTGTGGATTGGGAGCGTTTTTGGACGAGGCTCATTTACATAGAATGGGGAACATGCAGTGGCGGCCGGCCGATAGTGGGCGCTAGAGCGCCGCCCTCCCTGGTTAAAAGAGAGAAGAAGAAGATTTTTTATTTTTTATTAAATTTTTTTTAGCCCTAGAAATAAAATAAACATGTTTAAAATGAATAATATTTACTCATTTTAAGTATGTTTGTGTTTCCAATGCACAATATAACGTTAATATATCAAATATAAATAATAGTTTTTCATTCACAGGAAGTCACTAGTAACTACCTCTCACAGGCGCGTTTTCAAGCGATCTATATTATCTAAGGAAGCAGCGTCTATACTTTCCGTAGCCGCATTTCTCGGAGACGCTCTAGCCGCATTTCTCGGAGACGCTCTCTGATTGGCCGACTCCAGTTTCTACACTGGTTAGGCTTAGTTACTCTTCGAAGTTGGTTAAGGTTAGGCAAGTTCTTTCGACGGTTAAGCTTAGGCACTCTTTCAAAGTTGGTTAAGGTTAGAGTTTGTCTTAGAGCAGGGCGATAGAACGCCAGGTAGTTTGCAGGCTGTTCGATGCGGAAATGGGGAAAGACACAGCTCATCACAGTACTTGTGTTGGTGTGCCTAACCTGGCTAACAAGAAGCTATTTGGCTAGCTGGATGCAGTCTGGACAGTGGATATACATCAACAGTCTGGGACTGTGGGACAGTGGACATATACACTTTATCAAGCCCTCCTGGACCACGTTTCAACTAAACAAAGTGAGTTAATGCGGTCTCTCTCTCTCTCTCTCTCTCTCTCTCTCTCTCTCTCTCTCTCTCTCTCTCTCTCTCTCTCTCTCTCTCTCTCTCTCGCTCTCTCTCTCTCTCTCTCTCTCGCTCTCTCGCTCTCTCTCTCTCTCTCTCTCTCTCTCTCTCTCTCTCTCTCTCTCTCTCTCTCTCTCTCTCTCTCTCTCTCTCTCTCTCTCTCTCTCACTCTCTCTCGCTCTCTCTCTCTCTCTCGCTCTCTCTCTCTCGCTCTCTCTCGCTCTCTCAACACAGCGTGTTGTTGTTGAACTATAACATTTAATTTCTCCGCAGGTGACGCATAATGGATGAATAAATGAATGGTAACTTGTTTAAAATGACAAGATATATATATGTGTTCATTATTGGATTGATCATACGTGTACTAGTGTAGTATGAATGAACTCGACTTAACGTTGGAAACGGGGTAACTAGTGATGTGTCGTCACGAGCGACTCGTTCATAAGAGCCGATTCATTGCAGTGAGCGTGAGTCGAATCGCTCACGTCTCGGGTAACTTTATGAGTCAGTATTCGCTTGGTCAGCTGTCCGCTTGCCCCCCCCCCCCCTCCCCCCTTCACCCCCCCCCCGCGCCCACCCAAATGTAGTTCACACCGGCCGCCACTGGGAACATGTTCCGCCCATATGACCTCATTTAAATACGCGCTAATTGCACCGGACGCAATGCTGATGGAACGATGTTCGAAGCTTTCTATTGCCAGACACAACAAACATCATGCTTGTTGGTATTAGTGTTTTGACATTTAAGAAATATTCCTCTGAAAATTGACATTTTACATTATCGGATGCTGGAAATACTTCTCTCCAGATTTGCACACCAAGGTAAGACGATTGTGGCTTGTGAAGGCCGGATGGCTGAAAACGTTTTGTGCATGTTAAAATAAAAACAACGACTTTCCTCGAGTGCGGTCCCTACTCCATTTTTGTAACTTAATTAATGTTGGACTATGCACCTGTCTGAGCGCAGTATATTCTACTCACGTGGGAATATAGGGCTGTCCCCGACTAAGGATTTGGATGGTCGACTAGGATTGGCCAAAATTTGTCCTTAGTCGACTATCGGTCGACTTAAAAAAAAAATTAAACGTTTTTTTCTTCTTTTTTTTCTTTTTTTCTTTTCTTTTTTTTTTTACTTTTTTATCATTCCATTTGGGCTGTGGGGGTGCTTAATGTCTGAAGGAGTCGACTGAAGGGTTCTTGTCCTCTGCAAAAGCATGCAATTGGTCCACTGATGGATACATCTTGATATTTGTCTAGTCTAGTGTGTTCATTAGATGGGTGAAATCCTCTTTCAGTGCCTCTGTGCCTGTTTTCGTAGGCAGTTATCCTCTGGTATGCGTGCCATTAGCGTTAGCCACGCTTCTAGGCCTCTTTTCTTTTGGAAAGAATGATAAATATATATATATATATATATATATATATTAATATTTTTTTTAATTTATTTATTTTATTATATTCGACTAAGAGGTTGGCCAGTCGACTACGGCTCCTTTCGACCGATTAGTCGACTAATCGATTAATAGGGGTCAGCCCTACTTCACACCAAGGTAAGATGTTTGTTATTCTGTGCAACATTACAGCATGGAATGAAAATCAATGAATATAATCTGACAGAATATTTGTTAAATTAGTTAGCTACCTATAGCCTAGCCACTTCATTGTCTCAGCTATTTTCACCAGTAGATATAGTACTAGGTGCCTATAGGCAATGTGCAGCAGCTGGCTTTCTCTGCCTACTCTACACATTATCATTAGTCGTTTGTTCTGCTATCTGCCTAATATCCAGTTAATGTTATATATCATTATGAACAGGGAGTAAGGAGCAAATTTTGTGACCAACTCTTATTTAAATGTATCATTTCTCATGTATTTCTACCAGAGACTACTCTGCAGAGAAGCCCATCAAATTCGAAATAAATGCATTGTTCTAATAACTATTTGTTAGAATTAAATGTGGAAGTTGAGCACGTCTTTGAGTGACTGTATTGTGCACTAAACCAATAGTTTAGGTTATACATGGTCTCTGACACGCACCGGGCAAACGTGTTTTCTTAACAGCCCGAGGAAGTAGACAACACTGTTCATTATAACAAAGCACCATTATGTTGTATGTTCTACCGCTGTAGAACATGTTTCAAATCAGTGTCCGCTGAATGCCTTTGTGTCTTTTACACAAAAGCACAACCTTGAAGGCAACAAAGTGGCACACAGCAAACACAAACATTTTATAACAGGGAACCCATTATACACACACTACTAACAGCAAACATTCCAGTGCAAGAACACGTGTCGTGTTATATGCGCTACTATTCAATGGCGCTACTCCAGGGCTGTTCTGAGTGACCCCGAAAAAGGTTCGGTTGATCTCAGAGGTTGAGAATATGAAAAAAAAAAAACGAATGTAAACTAAACTGTATTTGTACAGCACCTTTCATACAAGAATTGCAGCTCAAAGTGCTTCACAGCAGCAAAAAAGACAGGCACAAAATTAGCACATAAAGTGCAGACATATAAAAATCACATATTTTTTCACATTAGGCTCCAACATCCCAATAGGCCACCTTGTTTATGGTTTGATTGTATGGCCGTTTTAAAATAGACAATAATAAAAAGAGTAAAATAGTGCAATAGTGTAGTGCAATAACATAGTTTGTAAAATAGAATAGCCCTCATTTACAGTACAATAATCACAGTGTTGATGTAATGAGTCTAGGTGGCACAACAAAGCAGTGTATCGCTCTTAACACATCCACCGCCGGAAACGCTTTAAAGCGTTATTGCCCGCCATGCTTTGGCCGCCAGATCTCACTGTACAGCGTTATTGAGATCAATATTTCATTTTTTCGCCATGGCATTCATAATTCATATATACACATCCGACGCTGCAGCTGGACCCTATAGGTGACGGCAACGACGGCTCAATACCGATACTCAATACCGCCGCCTGGTGGATGGTCGGGCGAGTTACACTCGGAACAACAGGAAGTGGCCGATGTGCGTCGTTTAAATTCATCCGGCCGTCAGCCATTGTTGCATGACTCCCGACAGACACAACACAATGTACATAATGGATCGCTTTATAAACTTAATAATCGATATGATTTCTGCGTTTATTGCGACATACAAACCGGCAATGGACCTAGGTGATCGACGTCCTATACTTGGGATATTTCACCGCCAGTCTCTTTGACGCACGGTAAGAGGACACTAACGTTATTTTCAGCCCAATTGTTTATTCATTTCACTGCAAACCATCTGATCAATATATAACCCATACTACATAAAGCCGTTACTGATGATCGGGGAATTATAAACGACCCCCACCCCCATTTCCTCCACGCATGATGAAGCTTAACGTATACGATCATATACAGTTGAATTTTTTAATATAGCGTGTATAGGGAATAAATGGCAATCGATAATCTATATATGCGTTTAGGCCTATAACTCACGTTCTAGGAATTACTGCAGAAAACGATAAAAACATACTTATATTCTAGAAGGTATTTTTGTATGAATGTATGAATGAAAAAGTATAACGTTCCTACATCCTGAACGATAGATAATCGATGTTGAATGGGCCATAGTAATGTCAATTTAGCAATACAATTTAAAAAGTTATAGCCCTGCAAAGAAGATAAACATCTCCATAGGCTTACAGTGGTGGCAGACTAGGTATATTGATGGGTATGACCAATGGCAGGGAATGTGTTAACAGAATAAAATAATGCTGAATTACTGTTTAACACTTTCGAACAGTCTTTTCCGCTTGGTTTAAATCTTATTTAACTGATAGAACACACTGCATGGTCTATAATGATTTAACATGAGATCTTCACAGTGCAATGCGGTGTCCCACAAGGCTCTGTTCTGGGCCCTTTGTTATTTTCCATTCATATGCTACCCCTCTGCAATATCATACGCAAATTTGGCATTAACTTACATTTTTACGCAGATGACACCTAATTATACATACCTATTAAGCCAAACTATTCCTCCCAATTACAAAATATTGAGGCTTGCCTGTTTGCCATTAAAAAGTGGATGTTGCAAATGTTTCTGCTCCTTAATGCAGATAAAACTGAGATGTTAGTCGTTGGCCCCCCAAATCACAGAGGCCTGTTTGAGGACATCTCCCTCAAATGTTATACTTGTCATGTATCTCATAGCTCCACCATAAAAAACCTTGGAGTAATTTTTTATTCCTCCCTCTCATTTAATGTACATATTAAAAATCTCAAAAAAATTGCCTTCTTTCATCTTCGTAATATCGCAAAAATTCGCCCTATTTTAACTATGGCTGACGCTGAAACCCTAATTCATGCATTTGTCTCATCACTTCTAGATTACTGTAATGAATTTTTTTCAGGCCTACCTAATTCAAGTGTCAAAAATCTTCAACTCGTGCAAAATGCGGCTGCACGGATACTAACTAAAACTAGAAAATGTTATCACACCAGTCTTGTCCTCCCTACACTGGCTTCCTATTCAGGCCAGATCTGACTTTAAAGTGCTACTCCTCACTTACAATATTTTAAATGGGCTCGCACCGC
This sequence comes from Notolepis coatsorum, assembly GCF_963971535.1. NCBI lineage: Eukaryota > Metazoa > Chordata > Actinopteri > Aulopiformes > Paralepididae > Notolepis > Notolepis coatsorum. The sequence goes on along the minus strand of NC_140172.1, from coordinate 146,889,221 downwards.
TCTCTCTATCCGATCTCATCCCACGACACTCGCCCGCTCGTGCTCTGCGTTTACAAAATACGAGGCTTCTATCAATTCCTATAGGGTAAAAAAGAAATCCTTTGTCTACCACGCTCCCTACCTGTGGAATAAATTACCCGCCGTCGTCAGGGGCGACTGCTCTGTTGAAGCTTTTAAATCCTCGCTAAAGACCCATCTTTTCTCTCTCTCCTTCAACCTACCCTGATCTCAGCTGGTCGCCTAAATATTAAAGGCAACCAACTTGTGTCTAACCACGCCCAACTTGCGTCTAGCCACGCCCCCGCGGCGACGCGGCAGCAGCAGAGCGTAGCTCGGCCGCGGAGCTCCGTTGCGGCAGCATTATATGCCAGTAACCGCCCCTTATTCAGTATCCAGAACTAGCTCAATTGGCAAGGCTGCATGGCTGTGGATCCTACGGCTTGTTGCTGGCTAGTTCGATTCCCTTCAATTTTATTTTTATTTTTTTTTAACGTGCATTCGCATTCTTTCGCCGTTAAGTTTAGGCATAACTTTAAGCATTGTTTCGGAGTTGGTTAAGGTTAGGCATTGTTTCGGAGTTGCTTAAGGTTAGAAGGGTTAAGTTTAGGCGCTGTTAAGGAGCTGGTTAAGGTTAGAGTTTGACTTAGAGAATGGCAATATTTTTTAACGTGCATTCATTTCGCCGGTTAAGTTTAGGCATTGTTTCGGAGTTGGTTAAGGTTAGGCATTGTTTCGGAGTTGCTTAAGGTTAGAAGGGTTAAGTTTAGGCGCTGTTAAGGAGCTGGTTAAGGTTAGAGTTTGACTTAGAGAATGGCAATAGACAGCCTATTTCCGCACTGCAGCGCGAGGCAATAGACAGCCTATTTCCGCGCTGCCGCTCTCTCGCGCTGCCGTGGTCACATGGGCGTATTGGCCAATCAGAGAAACGCTAAACACAAGTTGGTTGCCTAAAATATTCACGCCACCTGGTCGGGGACAGACCCTTAGTTTATTCTGTCTAGTTTAGTTAGGATGTCTGTTATCTGCTCATGGGATATTCTTTAACCCCGGTTCCTGTCTCTCTGAGTGTATCGATATAGAGATTCCAGTGACCTTCTACCTCATACTGGTCATGAGCACCGTCAGCCCCATGGATCAGCTTCATACCGCCTTCTGTCCGACCTGCAACGTCAAACCATACCTGCTCTGCCTCGACCTATTCTGAGTGGTTCTCCTGCCCCCCCGGGGCAAATGGCCCTGAGCCATCGTCTTGTATCTCATCCTGTATACCAGTGATTGCAGTAGTTCTTAGTTCTATTTACTACTTTAATTTAATAATTTTCTTATATACTTTGATTCTATTGTTACCATGTATGTATATATAATATATGCTTATTACATGTATTTATTGCTCCTATGTCCGCCCGCTACAAACACGGGGTAGGCAATTAGGTTTGGCCGAGGGCCACATTTTTTCCAAGCCATTGTATGGGGGGCCGGCAACAAAAACAATGGCTAATTTAATGTATTGATAGTGAAAACATTTTAACTCTGTGACAGACCACCTTATAACTAAGACATACATTTAGGCAGAGAATGGACAAAATAAACGAGCTGCATAGGTGGCATAATAAACTGTAAACGACATACACATTTGCACTGAACATTATACCTTTGTCTGTTTGCCATTTTATTATAAAACCAGAGACAAGCGCCTCTCTCTTATCGGCCTATCTTACATTACGCGCAACCAATGTGTCTATCTGACAGCCCTTTCTGTGGAGCGCACTGGACTAATGAGAAACAATAGGAATTTTCCATTGGTTCTCCCAGTCCACGTGACCATTTCTAGCATTTCCATTGGCTATAGTGACAGACATAGATATGTGATAAATGGATAGATACAGCGGATTAGATGAAGTCCAGGGAAAACAACCAATCTAGATATTTCAAGATTCTATGCTTTACATCCGCGCATTCTCTGAGAGATGCACAACATTTTTAGATGACAATCGATTCCGATACAATAAAGCAATCTTTATCACAAAAAAATCCAAAGATATTCAATGTTTTACAAAACATGTCTAGTGTTGCGCCCGGCTTTAGAGGGTTAAAAGCCTATATATATATATTAGTAAAGATAAAGTTTGAATGACTTACTGAACTGGTGTTTTAATTTCACACCACACTGCTTGTTTGTTATTTCAGCACCAGGCGCTGTCCACCGACTTTTTTCATGTTGAGCAAGCGCTACATTGCACCTCACTGCCTACCTGTTATTCACTCTCAACATGGATAAAACAAAGTATAATAAGCATTCTTTAGGTGGTGGTAGTTTCTCTATTTGGACATTATAGCTAACATATAGCCTAGCCTAGTTGGTCTGATATATAATAAAAAAAAAATTTTATATATTCTGAAGGGCCAGATATTATTGCTGGCGGGCCAATTTCGGCCCGCAGGCCGCCTATTGCCGACCCCTGCGGCCCTGTCCCCATCTCCCTGTCTCTCTGTGAGTGGTTGTCTCGTAGTGATGGCCAAGGTGGTGGATGTCTCGGGTGATGGCCAAGATTGCAGTGACTGTTCTACCCCAGAAAACAACACTGGGTCCATAGCCTGAAGTCTTATGTAGTACAGGTCCGAATTTCATAAAAGGAGTGGGTGATTTAGAGCGATTTTGGTCAACTGTGTACAAAATAAAAAGTTCTCCATGAATCCATTTCCTCATTGACGGCCATGCATTCCGTGTATTTTTCACTTCCTGTTTTTGCTCGTAAATGTTCACCTAGATCCCTGATTTGCACAACTCCACGTGGGGTATCATTGGAAAGCTATTTGGCTACAACTATGTCCAATCATTTTCGCAATCGCCGAATGGTTGAGTTCCAGAGCCTCTGGAGTCAGGGGTGGTAATCTGAGGCTTGCATGTACAAAGTCACACGCCTGGCATCGGCATGTAACTCGAGAACCGCTGAACGGATTCTGTCGAGTGAGGTGGCATTCGAACGGTAACAAATAGGGCTTTCATTACACTACTGTCCCTACTGTATATCATATTACATTAGGATAGGACATATGGCATAGTATGGCAACAGAATAAATTCTCACATTCATTTGAAGGGGTTTAATGTAACTGATCATACATATTGTAAACATTTAACATGCACAGACATGCATACAATTAATTTGGTAAAATAAGAAGCTAATGAAATAATGATTTGATACATTGTTTAAACCGGACGTCATAGTTATTATTTGCTTTGCCTTGCTGTGTATTACAACATTGATAGGCAAAGTGCCGACTGTCTTTTTATAGATTAGTCATTGAAATGTTTTCAGATGACCTTTTCCCGTTTTCGAGGTTTTTCACCCCTCAGAATCACCCCGACGCAGGAGGGTGTGTTCCAGCTGTGAGCCGTTGACTGAAGGGCGGCTCGTATTACATATACGGTGCCCACCATTCTGCCTGAGTGCCCTTGAGCAAGGCACTTAACCTACAAACCGCTCGAGGGGTGCTGCGCTGTGGGCGACCCTGCGCTCTGACCTCTCTGATGAGATGCATGTGTGTGGGGCACTGTGTACATACAGTATGGAACTTATAATTTATTCTCCAGTTTTATAATCCTCTCGCCTGGCCCCCATCCATGTACAGTAGAAAATGCTTAATTAGAGCCAGCTAATTCATCGCAACGCAAGAGAGGCATCAGATACAGGGTACATGAAAGCCCACCGTGTACATGCATATTCTCTCTCTCTCTTCCACACCCACCCAAACGCACACACACACACACACACACAGACACACACACACACACACACACACACACACATGCACACGTACACACCTCCTAATGATCCCTTCAATTAATTTTATGTATGGATTGTTTTTCAGACTCCCCGGCAGCAGAGTGGTTGTGAGATTCTGAATAATTCCAACAAAAGTGTCTCTTTCCCCCGTTGCCTGGACACCGTGGACGCGCTCCGAGGTACCCACGCACGCTCCGCGTCTGCAGGGGATTATGCCGACGATCACTTGGCCTTTTTTCGAAAAGCCCATTTCATTAGGAGTAGACGAACAGCAGAGGGTGTTTAACCTTCTGTAGTGTGGTAGTGAAAGGGTTCACCTTCTGTAGTGTGGTAGCGAAAGGGTTCACCTTCTGTAGTGTGGTAGCGAAAGGGTTAACCGTCTGTAGTGTGGTAGGGTTAACCGTCTGTAGTGCGGTAGTGAAAGGGTTAACCGTCTGTAGTACGGCAGTGAAAGGGTTAACCGTCTGTAGTGCGGTAGTGAAAGGTTTAACCTTCTGTATTGTCGCAGTGAAAGGGTTAACCCTTTGGTAGTGTGGTAGTGAAAGGGTTAACTGCGAACGAGATCCTCTGCTTCTCCCAAACAGACGACGTCAGATATTGGCAGGTTTTTTGCTAATGTTTGCTAATGTGTGATGATAATGGGGTGGGGGAAAAAATCGATACGTAGTAGTATCGCGATACTTTGCATGGCGATACTGTATCGATACAGGGACGCCAAGTATCGATATTTAATTATTCACAAAAATAAATGTTTTCTTTTTTTTTATTATATATATTTTTTTGTATAAGGAAGTTGCATTGTTAATTTCAATACCTGTAATAGTACAGTAGTCCACACACACGCACACATGTGCATTCAGTTAAGTTGGAATATGACTGTAATACAAACGGATACATGCAACACAGATTACAGTGTTGACATCTGTCTGCTTGAGAAAATACCATGTTCTGCAATAAAAATTATTGAAGTGAGATGAACAGACTGAACTTTATTTGATTAGATAAAACATGTTGACAAAGTTTTACTTTGCAGTTGAAAAAAGGTAATAAATCGCAATATATCGCAATATTAATATGGCAATACTCAGCATATCGCAATATATTTAGTATTGCAATACTATCGTATCGTGACTCAAGTATCGTGATAGTATCGTATCATGAGGCCTCTGGTGATTCCCACTCCTGATATGCTAAAGAATATCCATATATCCATCTATCTATAATCTACCATATCTATCCGTCTATAATTCTATCTATTCTATTCTATAACAAGTGTCTACAATCAACTGTTATTTGCTGTGTTGGCCCTATATTCTGATGTCTGCTCATACAGGGAACTCCACACACCGGCACCAGAGAGTCTGTGTTCTAATAATGTTGAGCTCAGTTGTAATCCAACCCTAAACTGACCAATATTTCTTTATTTGGTCTCCTGTCAGTCTTGTCTTCTGATCCTATTTCTGAAGAAGCATCTTCATGGGCTCAGCGACGACATAAAAGAAGCTTGATTCTTCCTGCTCTTGGCAGACTGTCAGATGTATACTCTGCCCATTGCAATGAACCACCTTGCAACGTCTCCTGTTTGTAACTAATTGCTTGATTCACTTTGGAATAAACCATTGAAAGATGTTTCTACCTTTCATTATTGGATATTATTGATAACCTTGACAATTTGGATATTGAATATAGTCAGATAATAATAATAATAATGGATTGGATTTATATAGCACTCTTCGTGACACCCCAGTGACCCCAGAGCGCTGACAGAGTCCATTATTCGTTCATACACAGTCATACCGGTGGTGGTAAGCTACAATTGCAGCCAGAGCTGCCCTGAGGCAGACTCACGGAAGCGTGGCGAATAATCATCGCCTACGGCCCCTCCGACCACCACCAACATTCATTCACATGCATACACATTCATACGAGGCAAGTAGGTTAAGTGTCTTGCCCAAGGACACAACGGCAGTGGGATGGACATGGGCTTGAGCGGGATTCGAAACACCAACCCTTCGATCATTGGATGACCCGCTCTACCCCTGAGCCCACCCAGATATACGAGTCAATTTGTTGACGGCCAGACAGGATTATTTCACAATTTGTTGACCCAACGTGATGGAATATCTCACATCCATCTGTTTTGCGAGAGCCAAAGGCTTAGCTTATGATTATGAGATTATTATTGATCCTTTATCATTCATTTTTTCCATGTCCTTTGAATCAGGCACTATCCCTCAAGCCTTCAACGTTGCCAAGGTTATACCGCTGTTTAAAGCTGATGACCCCTCTGTATTCTCAAACTATCGTCCTATATCGATACTACCTTGTTTTAAAAAAAAATCTTGTAAAGCTGGTATATAGTAGAATCATGAAACATCTAGATGACAACAATATCTTGTTCGAACATCAGTATGGCTTTAGAAAAAAATACTCTACATATATGGCTCTTTTGCACCTTAGAGAGAAAATTACAGCTGCACTGGAGAAAAATGAATATACCTTAGGCATTTTCTTATATTTATCAAAGGCTTAAGACATAGTGAATCACAAAATTGTATTATCAAAAATGTCATGTTATGGTCTTAAAAAACAGGTTTTACAATGGGTTGAGAATTACTTAAACAACAGAGAGCAATTTGTAGTTTTCAATGGTAATCGATCACAGCTTGCTGTACTAATGTGGTGTTCCACAAGGGTCCATTCTAGGACCCTTTTTGTTTTTGATTTATGTGAATGATCTTGCAAATCCAGTTTATTGTCACCTATATTATTTGCTGATGACACAAATCTCTTCGTCACTGACAAGAATTTTGATTCCCTTATTGATAAAGCAAATTCTGGACTCATTAATTTTTCCTATTGGTTTCAGTTAAACAAGTTATCACTCAATGTAAAAAAAAATTGATTTTTTTTAAATAAGAACAAAAACATTTCAGACGGAACCAAGATTTGTATCAATAACAATGAACTTGCACAAGTTTCATCAGTGAAATTCTTAGGTGTCAATATCGATGAGAAACTCTGCTTTAAGAATCATTGTGAAATTGTTTGCAAGAAGGTTTCAAAATTGTTGGGCATTATAAAAAGGGTTAAAAACAATTAAAAAGGAGCACATTACTAACTTTGTATTACAGTTTAATTTATCCTCACATCTCTTACTGCAATATAATTTGGGCCAGCACTTATCTTACTTACAAACAATCCATAGAGCTCAGAAATCCTTTCTAAGAATTGCAACCAACTCTTCTTATTTAGCCCCAACCAAACCATTATTTAAACAACTGCAACTACTCACAATTTATGAGGTCAACAAATATCAAACAGGGGTTCTTGTGTACAAAGTAATTGGTCTTCCTTTATCTTTGCCAAATTTTTTTCAAACTTATTTTGAGTTTAATTCTCATTATCATACACATCTCACAAGAAGAAATAAAGACTTACGCATTCCTTTCTGTAGGACCTCTGTTGCCAAATTCTCATTTGTTTATCAAGGTGCAGTGATGTGGAATGATATACAAAATCTAATAGAAACATGTTCCACTTTAAATATATTTAAAAGTAAGCTTAAAAAAGAACTACAGATCCTGTAGTCTATAGTATCCATGTGTATTTGTGTAAAGTCTTTTTAAATTTTGTTTACAACATTATAATAGTTGTATAATGCTGTATTGTATGTGTATGAGAGAGGGATATGCGCATGTGTGTTTGTGCATAATGTGGGGGGGGGGGGAGATTTTTTGTGTGTAGTTATCCTATATGTTTAAGAGGGGAGGTCGCTTATAAGCCCTTGAGTTTTTTTTTACCTTTCCTGCACATTTTAACTGTTCTTCTTTTACTTATTTTATTCCAGAATGTATGTTTGTAAGTGCAAATAACAATAAACAATAAACAATTATGGAAAAGCATGTTTGTGGGTTAACATATTAATACTGACGACGTTAATGAGAATGGAATAAAGAGCGTTTCCATCGTCGGGTTATAAATGATTAATTTTATTAACTAACCAGGTACGTCGAAGACCGCATTCAATGAGTTTTCCAAACCCTTCAAATGAACACCACAGAAATTGTAATGGCACAGCGATCAAAGGGGTCTTAACTCTCATGCGATGTTCTCACCCAATGTTGGTGGCTCTGGTGGACATTTATAACCATAAAGCCATAACAATTCATGTAAAACACTAACTGTAACACATGTTCACTTTATCTCAATTACAATCTAGACAACATATATAGTTAATATTTGTGATTTACCTTTGCTAGCCTCTGCTCAACGAGAGTCTGAAACAGTCAAAATCCATCTCCACCTTCAGAAAGTCACTGAAATAGAAATTGCTCAAATCATATCTGTAAATAGTAACTAAACTTGGGAATATTATTGTCTGTATTTATGTATGTATGTATGTATGTAGTATGTAAGTAAGTATGTAAGTTTATGCATGTATTATGTTGTCCATATTTAATTGGAGGCCATTATTTGTGATCAGGCTCCCTCCAAAAGGACCACCTTGGAAATAAGTATTTTAATTAATGCTTTTAGGTGATATCCTCAGGAATACAAATTGAAATTGGTCATGATCATTTGTTTTTATGATGTGTTTGTAATTTCCCAAATAAAAATCAAATCAAATCAAAAAGCTTTAAATAGCTTCTTGGGAGACCTGGCCCACACAATTTTGATGATGATGTTCCTACGATGATGACATGTATACAGTGTGTGTGTGTGTGTGTGTGTGTGTGTGTGTGTGTGTGTGTGTGTGTGTGTGTGTGTGTGTGTGTGTGTGTGTGTGTGTGTGTGTGTGTGTGTGTGTGTGTGTGTGTGTGTGTGTGTGTGTGTGTGTGTGTGTGTGTGTGTGTGTGTGCACGCGTGCGCGTGCGTGCGTGCGCGTGCGTGCGTGCGTGTGTTTTCATGTGAAATTCAGAATATCCATCGGGCTTGAATGGGGCTAGTTTTGCATAAAACGCCTGTATTGCATACCCAAAGTAATTCGTGATTTATTCTTTATTCTTGAACTACTTATAGCACATGCATAAGTGATTTTTTAAAGGAAACATTCTGAACTTTCTTCTGAGTGCTAATGTAATAGAGTTATAGAGGTTTGAACACTGAAATACAAGTTTTGTTTACTCACGTCTTCCAGCTGAGAGGTAGGAGCTGGAACACACAACGGTTTCATAGCCTGAAGTCTTATCGTACAGGACCAAAGTTGATAACAATCCCATGGAAAATTAGTTTGATGATGTTTTACACATGTTTTTGTAATGTTTGTATCAGTAATAATTTGGCATGCCTATCCAAAATGGCCGTCCGACGCACAAGCGAGAAATTCTCAAAACAAACAACTTCTTCGTCTTCTTCTCTCCCTTTATCATAGGAATCAGCCCTCATGTAAGATACCGTTACCTCCAGAATTTCATTGGCTATACAAAAACGGTCAATCATTTTCACCATCAGAGGTGACTGGTCCGGTCAGGGACAGGCGAAACCGGACGCTCGTTGGTAGTTGTAACCAGAGATTGGAAGCACGTAATATGAATATCAATAGAATATGGTATCAATCAAACGGTGGCCATTTTAACCTGGCAACCTGGTCCCCAAGTGGGAATTGAACCCAGGCCCTTCTTGCTGTGAGACGACAGTGTTAACCACTGCACCACCGTGCCACTACACCACTGGCCACATTTACAGGCACAGCAATGAGGCGATTGAAATGTGATTATTATGGCAATAATGCCAGTTTGGCAAGAGCCAGGTAAAAGCCATACTCTCGCCGTTAACACGAATACGCTCTCAGTCGCAGTAAGAATAATCACAGTAACATAACGTGGTTTACTCAAGTTCAAGTTCAAGATTTGTTTTATTTGTCACGTATCGAGAACATTACAGTGAAATGCTTGGTTCTGTATGAGCCCCCTGAGATTGTGCTGCATACAGTAAAAAAAATGTTAAAAGATTAAAGTCCAAACACTATACAAAATATACAATATACAAACTAAAGTACAAAATTAAGTACAAAATGCAAACTTAAAAAAAATGCAAAATGCTAAAACGAGGTATGGATGTAGTGCAAATCCTTTTGTAATAAATAGATAAAATATGGTGTAGTGTTGGTGTAGTCACATTATAGAGACATGTAGACACGCCTTAATCTAATTTCTTCCAGCTGTGGTCAAAATAATGCTAACTAAATGCTAAATAAACCCCATTAAAAGCTTGTACACTAAAAAGCCTACAGGTCAGCCGGTAGTAGAGTAGTAACTCTCTCTCTCTCTCTCTCTCCCTCTCTCTCTAGGAAAATATACCACATTCTCCTCCTCACCTCTCTCCCTTTCTCTCCCTTTCGCTCTTGTCAACCCCAAGTCATTTCATAATGAATGGCAAGGTACGATAATAGCCTTCGGGTTGCCATGGCAACCAGACAGGATCCCTGAATCTTTTTTTGTTCTCCCTTTCCCAAGTAGAGATGACTGAGGCTAAAAAGTGTCTCCTGTTCCCCCTCTGAGGCTGCGCCGCTCTCACTGGTTTATTATCTCATCTGCTGCTGTTGCTGCTGGTCAGTGTGTCTTTATACCGGTATGACTTACTACCATAGTGTCTTTATACCTGTATCACTGTACATATTAACACTACCGGTATGACTTACTACCATAGTGTCTTTATACCTGTATCACTGTACATATTAACACTACCGGTATGACTTACTACCATAGTGTCTTTATACCTGTATCACTGTACATATTAACACTACCGGTATGACTTACTACCATAGTGTCTTTATACCTGTATCACTGTACATATTAACACTACCGGTATGACTTACTACCATAGTGTCTTTATACCTGTATCACTGTTCCACCCCAGCCAAATTGTTCTAAAATTTGCCTATAAGTACATACCCAAGTAAAAGGGAAGATTGCTCCAGTTCTACAAGGGCCATTTGCATGTTCTTGGTATCTAGGAACATCTATGGAACTCAGGGAATGTATTCCCAGTGTTATAAATATTGTGTCTGGTAATATGCTATGAGTAAATTGTGATGAAACAAAGGAGAATATGAATTATGATTTTTCTTTGCATCTTTGACAGTGAATTCCATGATAATAATGACCAAACTTAAAAAACTGCCACTGACCTCGTTCAGTACCCTCTTGAGATCATGTGTACAAAAAGTCTAAGGAAATTAATAAAGGGAAGATGATAAAACTGAAGGTTCTGTAGATACAGTACTGAATTCTCCCAATCCGGACCAATGAAATTTGAAATATTATTATAGAATATAGAATAGATGCTTATACATTACCTTATAGCCAATGCGCACATTTATATATATAATATATACATTATCTTTCAAATGCCCGAGTTCAATTTGGATTTAGTATCACCAGGCGTGCATAATAACAGATAATCATATCTACTGTAATCGACTGTACTTTTTTATTTCCCCCACAGTGCAACCGTTTTGAAACTACAATTTCCATGGTTCAACATTTTCAAAATGGTCGCCGTCTTGGAATATACTTCAGCAAATCGAGAAGGTAAAACGATCTAATGGCACTTTTAACCTATTGCTAAACTAACGTATTGATGATAATATACATTCTACATGCTTTTATGGCATGTTAGTGATGTTAATACTTGAATACGTTTGATTTTAAAATCGCAATATTTTTGCATCACAAATATGGATATATGATCATAATGTCATTTAGGGGTCGGTACCGACCCTGGGGGGTGGAACAGGTTACTACCAGTATGACTGTACAGGTAGTATACCTGTATCACTGTACATATTAACACTACCAGTATTACTTACGTTACTACCATAGTGTCTTTATACCTGTTGTTGTGCTGTATGATGACAATACATTTGAATTAGGGATGCTCGATATTGGCTTTTTTACCCATACCGATATTCCGATATTGTCCAACTCTTAATTTCCGATACCGATATCAACCGATATCAACCGATACCGTTATATGCAGGGTTTCCCCCCCCCCAAAAACGGAATAATTTCAGGTAACTAATAATTTCACTGGATATATATATAACAAATATTGTTATTGTTTTTTTTTCTTTTTTTACAGATACCGATATTTTCCCATATCACATTTTACTGCCGATATCGGCCGATAATATCGGTCGGCCGATAATATCGGACATCCCTAATTTGAATCTAATCTAATTTGATCTGAGCTAATCTAATCAAATTGTATTTAAACTGTACATTGGAGGGGGTTGGGTTTGGACATTTACAGGGGCCAGTTTCGAATTGCAGTCTCCCGTAGGTGCTCTTTGAGAGTGGTTTTGAAAGTGGGTAGTGATTTACATTCCTTTACAGTGTGTAGGGCGTTCCACATTGTTGTGGCATAATTGCTAAACGTGTTTAGTCCCTTGTTTGAGTCGAATCTGGGTTGAACATGATTTGTGGAGCTCCCTCTGGTGTTGTGGTCGTGGTATTTATTCACTGACCTTTGGGAAGTATTTCGACATGTACATGGGTACCTTAGTGGTGTAGTGTATCTTGTAGACCAGGCCCATTGCAAGTTGCTCTACTCTGTCGTCTACTCTAAGCCATCCTAGGTTGTCAAAGTGGGCAGGGGTGAGGTGGGTTCTAGGAGTAAGGCCAAGCAGTAGTCTGACCAGTTTGTTTTGTGATGTTTGTAATTTAGTTTTGAGCGCCTTTGAGGTGCTTTGGTACCATGAGGTGCAAGCATAGGTGGTACTGGTACTGGCACTGGTCGAGGTACTGGTAGTGGTAGTGGTAGTGGTAGTGGTAGTGGTAGTGGTAATGGTAGTGGTAGTGTTAGTGTTAGTGTTAGTGTTAGTGTTAGTGTTAGTGGTAGTGGTAGTGGTAGTGGTAGTGGTAGTGGTAGTGGTAGTGGTAGTGGTAGTGGTAGTGGTAGTGGTAATGGTAGTGGTAGTGTTAGTGTTAGTGTTAGTGTTAGTGGTAGTGGTAGTGGTAGTGGTAGTGGTAGTGGTAGTGGTAGTGGTAGTGGTAGTGGTAATGGTAGTGGTAGTGTTAGTGTTAGTGGTACTGGTAGTGGTAGTGTTAGTGTTAGTGGTACTGGTAGTGGTAATGGTAGTGGTAGTGTTAGTGTTAGTGGTAGTGGTAGTGTTAGTGGTAGTGGTAGTGGTAGTGGTAGTGGTAATGGTAGTGGTAGTGGTAGTGTTAGTGTTAGTGGTACTGGTAGTGGTAATGGTAGTGGTAGTGGTAGTGTTAGTGGTACTGGTAGTGGTAGTGTTAGTGTTAGTGGTAGTGGTAGTGGTAGTGGTAGTGGTAGTGGTAGTGGTAGTGGTAGTGGTAGTGGTAGTGGTAATGGTAGTGGTAGTGTTAGTGTTAGTGTTAGTGGTAGTGGTAGTGGTAGTGGTAGTGGTAGTGGTAGTGGTAGTGGTAATGGTAGTGGTAGTGGTAGTGGTAGTGGTAGTGGTACTGGTAGTGGTAATGGTAGTGGTAGTGGTAGTGTTAGTGTTAGTGTTAGTGGTACTGGTAGTGGTAATGGTAGTGGTAGTGGTAGTGTTAGTGGTACTGGTAGTGGTAGTGGTAGTGGTAGTTCAAGTTTCAAGTTTCAAGTTTCTTTATTAGTTGTCATACAGAAGTACAGAATACTTTTATACAAAATGCTTCTTTCTGTTACGTTCCAGAGACTGTGCTAGACAAAAATAGATAAGTATAAAATAAGTATAGCAAGTATAAAATAGAAGTCAAGTACATAGACACAAGTGTTCAGTATGTACATATATACAATGTGCAAAGCAGAAATGGGATGAGGTACAATTTAGGTACAATTTACAGTAAGGTGTAATGAGGTATGGGTTGTAGTGCAAATTCTTTACCAATAAATATAAAGTGTGTTTAGGTGTTCTAAAGTGGTTAAAGTGGGTGCTGCAGTGAGTTGTTTGTTTAAAGTGAGTGTGTGCGTGTGGATGTGTGTGCTGTGAGTGCATTTGATGGTTGTTACATAGGGTTATTGTTCGTAGAGCATCCTGATGGCCTGGAGATAGAAGCTTCTTCTGAGTCTTTCTGTGATTGTGAGTGATGAGACTCCGGTATCGCTTGCCTGACCGCAGCAGTTCAAAGAGGCAGTTGTTTGCGTGGCTGGAGTCTTTGATAATTCTCTGGATTCTCTGGAAGCTTCTATCCCCAGGCCATCAGGCTGCTTGTTACATCCCAATGTATATATTCCCCAGTGTGTGTCTCCATGTGTGTGTTCTCCATTTTTCTTTCCTCCCTCCAGCCATTGTTCCCTCCACCATTGGTCCCTGCCAGGCCTGCCCTTCCATTACCCAGCACAGCACCGATTGGTGGATGGTTTTCCAGACTCCAACACTCAATCAACACCACCCAATCATGGATCACCACACACCTGTTAAAACATGGCTTCTCAGTTCAGTCACTCTCTCTCTCTGGCATGAGGCTAGGCCTAGTGTGATTTTGTAACCTTGACTTTGACAATATTGCATTTAGTTTATTGGCCTTTGTGCTTAGTGGAAATTGCCTTGTGTGTGTATGGCCACAGAGAGAGAGCATTGTTAGTTATAATTTGTTTTTGTATATATTCTGCCTTTGTTGTATGTATCATTAATGTGTTTTTCTCTCTTTCTCAGGAAGCACAGATGGGGTGAGCTGCCATTTCCTTTGGACATTGTTTTCTCCTGTTTTGGTTAGGTAAGGGTAGTTTAGGTAATGTAATTTCTTTTACCATGGCTTAGATTGGTTTATTTGGAGTATAGTGGTGTTTGTTTGTTGTTTTGGCCTGGGCTCACCCTTGAGCTACATGTGCTTCCTTTGCCTCTCAATAAATATCATTGTTGTTTAGAGACGTGGTCCATCTTTTCTGTCAACCAACTGTTATGTTACAGCCCTTTACCCTTAGACACACAGGGGTCGTAACACTGCTCAACGAACAATAAACACTATGCAACAACCATCAAATGCACACAGCACACACATTCACACGCGCACACTCACTTTAAACAAACGACACACTGCAGCACCCACTCTCCACACTTTAGATCACCTAAACACACTTTATATTTATTTGCACTACAACTCGTACACCTTACTGTAAATTGTACCTCATCCCATTTCTGCTTTGCACTATATAGTATTGTATATTAGTACATTGCATAGTATATTGTATGGTAACTCAGTTACTTCTATTCTGCATCGAACATTGTACATATGTTTATACTGAACACTGACTTCTATTTTTACTTCTATTACATGCTATACTATTTTATTTCATACTTATCTTGTCTAGCACAGTCTCTGGAGCGCAACAGTAAGAAGCATTTTGTATAAAAGTATTCTGTACTTCTGTATGACAACTATTAATGAAACTTGAAACTCTTAGCCTTACCCATGCACCGCTTGTTGTGTGGTATTGGTACTGGTACTCAAAAAGTGCTACATAAATGCTGTCATTCCCTTCCATATTGTGGTTTGTAAATTAAAATCAGTTAATCGTACTGTAATCAGCCCTGAATGAATGATCATTGCATTTCCAGTATATAGCGCTTTTCTAGACACTCAAAGCACTTCACTTTGGGTGGAAATTGCCTCCTTCACCACCACTGTAGCACCCAACCTTGGCCTAGGAAGGCTCAATGGCTGCCATACACTGACACCAGGCACACATCACACTGTATACACAGTGGCTGAAAGGCTCAGGAGACAGGGATTCATATCAGCAAATTAAGGGGGGGGGGGTATGATTAGGTGGTATTGGTGTCAGAGACCCATCAGCACCTCTCCACCCTGCTAGCAGCATAGTAAATGGTAAATGGCTGCTTTTTTATATAGCGCTTTTATCCAAAGCGCTTTACAATTTGTTACTCACATTTTACCCATTCACTCACACACCGACGGCGGAGGCAACCATGCAAGGTGCCAACCTGCTCATCAGTAGCAATTAGGGGTTAAGTGGCTTGCTCAAGGACACATCGACACGCTGCCCGGGAGTAGTGGGAATCGAACCGGGAACCTCCGGATTGCCAGACGACTGCTCTACCTCCTGAGCCACTGTTGCCCCACCCTCTCCACCCTGCTAGCAGCACCTCTCCACCTGATAGCAGCACCAGCATCTCTCCACCTGCTAGAAGCACCTCTCCACCCTGCTAGCAGCACCTCTCCACCCTGCTAGAAGCACCTCTCCACCCTGCTAGAAGCATCTCTCCACCTGCTAGAAGTACCTCTCCACCCTGCTAGCAGCACCTCTCCACCCTGCTAGAAGCACCTATCCACCCTGCTAGAAGCATCTCTCCACCCTGCTAGAAGCATCTCTCCACCCTGCTAGAAGCATCTCTCCACCCTGCTAGCAGCATCTCTCCACTGGGGCTGACGCATGCTCAGGATGTTGGGAATGAGAGGAATAAAATAGTTACTGAGAGGAATATGATCTACAAAACTACGTTTTGCCATTTATTACTAGAAAATGTCTGATATTAACAGTAACATACTGCAGCACAATGACTGTTATACACCTCCAAAGAGTAATGATTGAGTTGAGTTTCTAGAGGCAGATAATTAGGCTAAATGTACAATTCCTCGTTATATAAATGTACATTCAACAAAGCCAAGAATCAAGCTTATCACTGGGTGAAAGATTTGTTGTTGTTCTTTTTTGTTTTTCAAACACTGGACAATTGACCAGCTCCCCAGTGTCCCCAGGACTGCAATCCTTACTATCGGACCCTGAGAATGTTATCACGTAAATCCGTAAGGTAAGTAGAAAGAAATCCCTTCGAATCAAAGTTGACCGGCAGATTGCAATATCTGTTCCCGCATTTCCAATCCGCCCAGTCGAAAGTAATCCCCCCCCCCCCCCCCCCCCCCCGATATGACGCCGTCCGAGGAGAGCGTCTGGAGGTCACCGCGCTTCACCTCGAAGAGATGGCCGAATGGGACGGGGGGTCCGTCTTCCTCTTTTATAGACTCTAGTTTTTTCCTTCCTTCCCCGGGTCTCTTGCCGCCCTTCCGACTGAAGGCCCTTTTGGCCCCAGTCCACGTGGCACAAAAGGGCCGCGGCATTCCTGATGTCTGCCGCTAATCTGCCATGTCGGCTCGCGTTAACGCCACGCCACCAGACCTGAGGGCAAACAGGGCCGCCGCCAATATTACCCCCCGGGTAAATCCCGGCATTCCTTTCGGAGTAGGGCGGGTTCCGGAGGGGGCAAGGGTCAGGTAAGGTCGAGCGGCGTGTGACGTAACGGTCTCAGCTGCCGCTCCGGGGTCCAGGAGGACAGAGGGACGTGGGGGACGGAGGAACATCGTACAACAAACTCTAAGGCCCGTATTGTATATTGTATTGTTTATTGTATTTATCATAATAATAATAATAATAATAATAATAATTATTATTATTATTATTATTATTATTATTATTATTATTATTATTATTATTATTATTATTATTATTATTATTATTATTATTATTATTATTATTATTATTATTATTATTATAATAATAATAATAATAATAATAATAATAATAATAATAATAATAATAATAATAATAATAATAATAATAATAATAATAACTTTATTTGTATAGCACTTTTCATGCAGACGTTGCAGTTCAAAGTGCTTCACAACAGTAAAAAATACAGGCATAAGCGAGCATAAAAAAGGTAGCAAGGTAAGGTAAATCACAGTGTTTCACATTAGGATCTAGCATCCCAATAGGTAATTTGTGTGTCATGTATGTATTATGTTTGTTAGCTCATCATCATTGCCCTCAATGATTTTTCAGGTTTAAATAGAGATTGAATGAATGAATGGATGAATGAATGGATGAATGAATGAACGAATGAACGAACGAATGAATGAATGAATGAATGAATGAATGAATGAATGAATGAATGAATGAATGAATGAATGAATGAATGAATGAATGAATATATCCACTATAGATAATACACTCTGCTAGCTGTGGTCATTGAGGGGGAAATGAGTAACGAGGCCTTACGTATTGGTGACAAACAGTATTCAAAACTTCATGTTCAGGTGTAGATTCAGGAACTACTAGAATAACTTGATTGTCTGCACTTGACTGTATATAAATGGTAAATGGCTGCATTTATATAGCAGCTTATATCCAAAGCGCTTTACAATTTGTTCCTCACATTTTACCCATTCACTCACACACTCACACACCAACGGCGGAGGCAACCATGCAAGGTGCCAACCTGCACATCGGGAGCAATTAGGGGTTAAGTGTCTTGCTCAAGGACACTTCGACATGCTGCTCGGGAGGAGCGGGAATCGAATCAGCAACCTTCGGATTACCAGACAACTGCTCTACCTCCCGAGCCCCTGTCGCCCCCATATATTTCAATGCCCCCCGTATATTTCAATGCCCCACTCGTATATTTCAATGTCCCCCGTATATTTAAATTATTTCTAAGTTTAGGAATGTAACCTGTTTTCTGATTGGTCTGTTATCATTTGGGGGCCATTTTACCCGTGGTGGCCATGGGGTTTTAAGCTCCATTGTTCTTTCTTTGACTCTGATGAAGACATGTTGCTGAAACGCCTTGGTTTTAATTAAAGAGCATTCTTTTTAGAACATCCATCAGCCTCCAAGAGTTGCTGAATTATTCTCCCTGACTGGTTGTTTTCAATACATGGTTGAAGGACGACATTGTGACAGATTTCTCGAATGCGCTCTAATGCACAGCAGCAGTGAAGAAACTAACGTGTTGCAGCATTTAGCATTCAGCAGTGTTCTACACGCCTACACAGTCACTCTGGTGGACCAAGACAATGTCGAGAAGCCTCTGAATGCATTGGGAATTCATCATGCATCATACAATATGGGAAATGCATTATCCCTGACTCTGGGCAACAGGCACAGTGGGCCAGCAGCTAGCGACAGTAGGAGCACAACAGTACGTCCTGTAAACACACACCAGTGAGGAACACATTAGCAAAGCAGCCATCAGTCTCCAGTGTAAGGCTTGAGAGGCCGTGTGTCTCTGGTTTGTCTGGCAGCGTAAAGTGAAGCTGCATAATGCAACAAGGTACGAGGTGAAAGGAACTTGACACACAAAGACCAACTTACTTTCCTTTTTCAAATCTGTAAACAGCGCCCTCTAGGTGTAACGGAGGTCCGTGAGTAATATCCACAGTCACGATGGACGTGTGTTGTGAAGTTAAACTCACACACATAGACATGTTACCAAGAAGTGAATTCACCTCTTGGTATAGCGGTCTATGCTGTCGCCCGCGTTGTGGCCGACCCGGGTTTGAAAGTCCCTCGGGGCATCGACATTTAACACAGCGCAGAAGGAGTAACATACGATCGGTCACATAGGCCCGCTTGGTATTGCACTTTATTTACATTTTCTGTAAAGGTCTGGAGAAATTCACAGTACCATAAGTTCTAGCTATATATATTCTATTATAAATATATGTGTATTATAGCTATATAGTAAATTAGTATACTATGAATTTCTCCAGATTTCTCTTGGCAGAGCCTGAGATGTGACCAGCAATAGCAACCCCCCCCCCCACCCCCCCCCCCCCACCCCCACTCAACTCCAGCCCATGCATCAGACCACAAAACAAAGAATGTAAACAAAGTGCAATACCAAGAGTGGCACTTTTGCCTCGAGGTCGCCTGTTTGACGGCGTCACAGATTCTACCTTTTTAATGACCGTCTGACTGGTTTTGAAGATGAGGTAAATACCTCTAAGAGAGCTCTAAACAAGGACACACAATGTCATCCTGGTGCCATCTGTCTGTCTCCGTCTGGGTCCTTATTGTGTTATGTGGAAGAAGATGAAGGGGAATGATCTGTGTGGTTGTGATCTTATAGCAGATAGACGTTGACAATATCAGCATCCGGGACCCCGTTTACGATTATTTGAACCAAGGTTTTTGAGAAAGTCAAGAAACCGGGAAATGTATATTTATATAGTCGTCCGTAAAGAAAGGATGGGCGTATCTTGCCGGTTCATATACAATGGAACTAAATTAATGACAGGATAATCAATCAAACGGACCAAAATAATCAAGTAACTTCAAACTAAAGTGTTTTATGACCATCTAACAGAGAAGACAATATTTGTATTGTTATTACCTGCTTTTACAATTTTTCTTTTATTCTGTCTATTTTATGCACATTTTATATAAAGTTTTTTATAATACAGTGTATTATTATTATTATTATTATTATTATTATTATTATTATTATTATTATTATTATTATTATTATTATTATTATTATTATTATTATTATTATTATTATTATTATTATTATTATTATTATTATTATATCATAATATGATAATATATTATAAATAAGAATACACTTTATTATAAAAAAAACGAATATAAAGTGTCGGCTGGGTGGCGCAGCGGACATTGCGCTTGTCACCAACGCAAGAGACACCGGTCTCGAATCCGGCTGTCAGCGTTGCCTCCGGCTTGGGCCGGCTGTCATACTAACTCAATTGGCAGCGTTAGCGGGAGGGGAGTCGATGGGTGGTAGTCTGATCGTTGTAAACAGCGACTCCTACAGGTCGGTTAGGGCGCCTGCACAGCAAAGGCAGTAAAATGGCGGGGGCAGTGTGAGCCTCCTACACGTTACTCCTCGCCAATGAGAGTCCGCGCTGGCAGGTGAAAAGATGTGACTGGCTGCCTTCACGTGTATCGGAGGGGACGCGTCTATGCCTTCTACAACGCTGTTCGGTTTCCGGGTTCCTCTGATTGGCCACTAAGCCCACGTGACCGCACGCTAGCACGCCCCCCTTATCGCCCACTCTCGCGCTGTGAAGCGGAAGCGCCAGCGGGGCGAGGCGGCTGAAGCGCCGCTGACTCGGTCCAGCTCCAGCGGCCGTCTTCCGCCTGCGATATCCTCCCTCCGAGGCGGCTCGTTCTTATTAATCCCCCATTGTTCAGGTCGACATGGTCGCACAAACACCCGTTGGAGGAGTAGTGGGGGAGAACAATTGTTAAGGGGATGCAGACCAAAGAAAGACGTTTGTCTTGTTTACATCAGGGTCCCCCATTTTCAATTCATATCGACATTTATGACATACACAACATACATGACATTAACATGTCTGACGAGCACAGAGTTGCCAGTCGATAATTCTTGCTATTTAAAAATATTCCTCTTCTTCTCCCCCACTACTCCTCCAACGGGTGTTTGTGCGACCATGTCGACCTGAACAATGGGGGATAATGATAAGAACGAGCCGCCTCAGAGGGAGGATACCGCAGGTGGCGGAAGACGGCCGCTGCTGCTGGAGCTGGACCGAAGCAGCGGCGCACGGAGCCGGGGAGAAACCACCGCCTCGCCCCGCTGGCGCTTCCGCTTCAGAGCGCGAGAGTGTAAAGGGGGGCGTAATAGCATAGGTCAGTGGCCAATCAGAGGAACCCGGAAACCGAACAGCGTTGTAGAAGGCATAGACGCGGAGGGGACATGTGATGGGCTTCTATCCTCCCTACGACCGGCCAGTGGGGGGCACATGCGAGCAACGATCAGGACAGGGGAGGGAGAATTGGCACGAGAGGAAATTGGGAAGGGAGAAAAATCACAGAAAAAGGAGGAGAAAAAGTGGATAAAAAAAATAAAGAATATAACATATGTTTATATTGTTTATATTATATATTATATTATGGAAATTGCACAGGATCACTGTGCACCACTAAAAAGTATCAGAACCAAGTCATACACAAGACTTGCCAGAGGAGCAGGATCCACAGTTATTGATTATTAAAAAAGGTGATTGTAATTTTTATCAAGTGTGACCTTATTTTGCCTTTCACTTTGCAACGTGTGTATTCTGTGATAAGAGGGCACTCTGAGTCCACTGTGGCAAGGCGCCACTAGGGGGCGTGCATCCATTGAGTGAGTGAGTGACCAAAGCAATTGCTTTACGATTAAAAGGAAAAAAGGCAAAGGCCGGACCAGCACTCTCAGATTTCAATTTTTTTTAATGGCAGCCTATGATACAGACATGTTTCGGAACAGGTGTTCCATCTTCAGTGTTAATAGGCTAACCGTGATAGCTTGTAAAAATGGGAGCTATATACCATAGATATATATAGAACACTAGATAGCTTGCCCGCGCTGCCGGCCAATGGAGAGCGACGTCACTGAACCGCCGCCATATTGCTCCAGTTAGCTTGAGTGAGAGTGAGTGAGCTGCACAGACAAAAATACTCATAACTCGCTGAAATATTGATGGATTTACAAACGGTTTGGTTTATTACAAGCATTATTAACGTGGCTATGATTCAAGCGGTTGTAAAAAAAAACATCTTTAAATTTTTTTTTATAAGTATGCAGTATCATAACTACATCTTTGATGTTTATAGCAAACCAACCCGTTTGTAAATCCGTCAATATTTCAGCTAGTTATGAGTATTTTTGTCTGTGCAGCTCACTCACTCTCACTCAAGGCTAACTGGAGCAAGATGGCGGCGGTTCAGTGACGCTGGTGACTCCGCCTTAAGCTATCTAGTGTTCTATAGATATCTATGCTATATACCATGTGGGCAGGAAGTGACATCATAGAGGTGAGCTTGGGAATGCTAGTCAACTTTGACCTCCAGAGTAAGGACTTAATAATGTAGAATGTTGAAAACAAATATAAACCAGAAACTTAGATAAGCCAGTAGCAAACACAAAATTCTATAAGCAAAGAACAACAACAGAAGGAAACTTTTCACCATTCAATAATAATAATAATAATAATAATGATAATATAATCTTGATAATAAAAGTTAAAGTTAAAAAGTCACTTATAGGAAACAGGATAACAAATTTTTTTCATTCATTCCCTTTGGTACAGTGCCATTAATCAAATGAATATAGTAACCTGTCTCCCCCTCTAGAGAGCATTGTAGACTAACGAGTCCCATAAACAATAAGATTGCATTAGGAGAAAAACGGTACAAACATTCACCCTTAAGAAAGGACATTGTGGTGCTAATCACTCAAATATGCAGCTGCAATGTTACCAATGTTTGTAATAGTGTATATCTCCGGGACCAATGAACTTTTCTTGCACGGAGACATCTCTTTCCTAGGTCGGTCTCTGGGCTGCCCAGTAGGCCTGCAGGAGTGCAGGAGGCACCATGTGTGTAGGTAGTCTTGTAGTCTCTTCGTCTCTAGCATCTCTTATGCCGCTCGATGTCTTGCCTTGGCGATAAGCAGGCCCCTCGGGATGATGGCGTCCTGCCAGTAGTTAGTAAGGGTCACGCCATGGAGTAGGATAAGAGTCTCCCTCTGCTTCAGGCGAGGATGAGTCTCTTGACTCCATCGTTGTAGCTACGAAAGCTGCTGTATGTCCACTAGGGACAGGGTGAACTTTAAACTCTGGAGCTGCAGGTCTCTAAGCTACCAAAGTAGCTATATATCAAAGTCAAGGTAGACCGCGCTTCTCAGTATCTGACACTGGGTGCTGAAATCCCAAGGATTATGAGGAAAAAAGGCGAAGGCCGGACCAGCACTCTCAGATTTCAAAAAATTGTTTTTAATGGCAGCCTATGATACAGACATGTTTCGGAACAGGTGTTCCATCTTCAGTGTTAATAGGCTAACCGTGATAGCTTGTAAAAATGGGAGCTATATACGATTAAAAGAAACAGCAGCTAAATATTGCTCCTTCCAAGAGTTATCACTGATTTTTTGTGATGACTTCATAAAGATTCATGAACTTTATTTTCCAGTCAATGGAGTGGAGGAATGAGGCATACGCATGTTACATAGATGTAATTATAGACATTTACAAAGATATGTCTTTATTGATCTCCTTGGGGAAATTCGGGCGTCATAGCAGCATGGGGGAGGGGAGTACCACGTATGGTCAGGGTAGTAGTAGAAAGACATAAATATAGGAAATAAAAGTAGATGTTAATATAAAAAATATGTTAAAAAGAAACAGTGTAAACAAAGGTGCATATTATGAGGGTAATTACAGTGATACTGATATGCCCTATCGGTTATATTACATTATCAGTTATATATTGTGTGCTACAGGGTCTAGATCTGGACAATAATACAGTAGTATTGTAAGCACACCTATGAAGACCATGGATCTTTATTGGTGTTTATTGATTCACCGCTGACAGACACATTGTGAGTGACAGGTGTGCAGCAGCCTGCCTTCATGCCCCGCCTCCGTCTCCGGGGGCGACCTGACATGTGTAAGTGAGCAGTCAGCGGTCAGACAACCGCGTTGATGTGAGTTGTTGTAGCCTTCAAGCCTCTTTTGACCCAAATGAACTATAGCACAGATGGACGTAAAACATGGAGGACTCTGAAGTCACAGTTTATGGTTTAATTTACAAGTTGATGTGCAGTGGAGGCCAGGTCATTCGTGAGCCGATAATGGGGCGCGAGGAGGAGGTGAATGAGAGCCATTTATTCTTTCAATATGCTTTTAAACACAGAGCGGTTATGACACGTCACTCAAGTGTTGCTTGTACAGTATAAGGTAAAACCTCTGTGTCCCTCCACTGACCACCTCACTATCCCTCCACTGACCACCTCCATCACAGCTGTCTTCCATGTCTGTACCCACTGACCATCTCCATCACAGCTGTCTTCCATGTCTGTATCCACTGACCACCTCCATCACAGCTGTCTTCCATGTCTGTATCCACTGACCACCTCCATCACAGCTGTCTTCCATGTCTGTATCCACTGACCACCTCCATCACAGCTATCTTCCATGTCTGTATCCACTGACCACCTCCATCACAGCTGTCTTCCATGTCTGTATCCACTGACCACCTCCATCACAGCTGTCTTCCATGTCTGTATCCACTGACCACCTCCATCACAGCTGTCTTCCATGTCTGTAGCCACTGACCACCTCCATCACAGCTGTCTTCCATATTTGTTTACACACAGAGTGTCTCCCGCCAGCGCAGAATCGTGACGAATGTCAATCTAGAGCAGGGATCAGCAACCTTTTTGACATGGAGTGCCTGTTTGAAATATAGTTGTAACTAGTGTGCCTCAACAATATTCCATGCATCGTAATTTTTTTTCTTCTCATAATCAGGTATTTTTTATGATAATTTTTACATTATTACATCATTATTGTTATTGTTATTATTAACAATATTATTATGATGGTTGTATCAACCCTAAATCTGAGTTGGGGGGGGGGGGGATGCAATGCAGACAAACAGCTGCATACAGTGCGACCATTTCACTCACATTTGCCCATTCATTTTTGGACACATCACACACCATCGGTGTGTGTACTGTACGTGTGCTGTCATAGCTCCACCTACAGGCCTAATGGAGAACACCAGGATGTGAATGGAGGGTGAATGTGAGGTATATCATGTAAATAAGTTTTGATTGATCGCAAGACTATAAAAAAAATAATAATAATAATAAGTTACCAGAACTTAAAAATATTGAGTTCAGTTATTGTGCATTAAGGTTTTCAGTTTTCAATCCATAATAAGTTAACAGAAAAATAAGTACACAACCACATTATTTCAACCTAATAAAACTATGTTTATTGTCATTGTTTTAAGACACAAGTTGACTTGGTAATACTCACATTTTGAGTTAAAAAAAATGGCTTTTAACATGTAAAATGTTCAATGAAATAGAAAAATAAATAATAAAATTTGTTGATTAATCCCACTGGTCACAATGGTGACCGTAATAATGTTTTTGTTATAAGGCTCTGCAAATGTTACTGAATGATAGCAATGTATTTCCAGCTAAATTGAAATAATAAACAAATAAAGGGGTCTCAATTAAATATGTGGTAGTAAAAAGAACCTGTGGGAGGATTTCAACAAGATAAATGCGACAACAGTGCAAATATGCAGGCACGCGTGCCTAGGGTTGCCTACCCCTGATCTAGAGAGTGACGTAAACATCTCAGGAATTCTGATATGACTGTTCAGACTGAGGTCACATTGCAAAAAAAGAATCAGACCTGTATCTGATTTAGGACCACATTATGAAAGTTGCCGAAATCAGAATAAAAAAGATCAGATTCGATGCGATTTGTGCCTTTGTTCACACTGTCATGAAGAAAACCAGATCTGAGTCACATAATGACAAATCAGATTAGAGTTGCTCTCGCCTGCGGTGTGAACGCAGCCTTATTGTCCTGTACCGCCACCCCCCCCCCCCCCCCCCAAACGTGCCCTCAGCATTTTCAAAAGTTTCAAGTTTCTTTATTAATTGTCATACAAAAATACAGAATACTTTTATATGAAATGCTTTTTTCTGTTTTGCTCCTGAGACTGTGCTAGATAAAAATAGATAAAGTATCAAATAGAAAGTCAAGTACAGTACGTAAACAAGTGTAAACAACAGTGTTCAATATACATATACAATATACAATACAGAGTAGATTTTTTTTTAACTGAGTTACAATACAATATACAGTACAATGCAGAAATCGGATGAGGTACAACTTAGGGTAAGGTGCAATGAGGTATAAGTTGTAGTGCAAATCACTTTACCAAGAAATATAAAGTGTGTTAAAAGTGTCTAAAGTGGGTGCTACAGTGAGTTGTTTATTTAAAATGAGTGTGTGCGTGTGGATGTGTGTGCTGTGAGTGTATTTGATGGTTTGTTAATATAGTGTTATTGTCGTTGGGGGGGGGGGGGGGGAAGAATGCTGTACGATACAAGACGTCTGATTTCCAGGGACGCGCCCGCCTCTCAAATTACGACGTTGGAAACACATCCACACAGAGTTCATGGAAACCTATCAGTCAGAGTCGGACTCCTCCAGGAGGGCTGTTACACACGTCTGGAAGTAGAGCCAGAGAGAGAGGCCACGCCGCCCCCGCCACAGAACCCGGAGGGCTTGGCAGTATTTCGGGAAAGTGATCCCGTCTCAAAGTGCTCCCCCCCTGCCTCCTGAGAGAGGCCCGCTGTGCAACACTGTAAGGTCAACGAGTACACAGGCCACTACCCACAATCCCCCTGGGCATAGCACACCGCGTTTAAATAGGCAGGGCTGCTCCTTTAAGACGGTGAAACAGGAGGCGACCGAGCGGCGCACTCTCTGAGAGCCGGAGCGCGCGGCAGCCATGATGGAGAGACTCTGGGAGGGAGACGGGGAGAGGAAAGGGGAAAGTGGGAACAGAGAGAGAGAGAGAGAAGAGAGAGAGAGAAAACACACCCCCCTCCTCCCAAATTCAAAGTGGTTTATTTGCCACTATTCATGTTGTAATATTATTATGGGTGTCAGTTTGCTCACCGCGCTGCTTGGGGAGAAAATGTGTGTTGTTGCTAAGGAGAGGAGAGATTCAGCCTCTCTCTCATTGGCCACTAGCCCCCCCCCCCCCCCCCCGACAGCCATAGGACAGCGGAACTACCCCCACACATGCAGGCCTGATTAATATGTCAGACATGCTTTATGGGTTAAAGTGAATCGGTTCTGAAAAGACTGCGGTAGGGAGCGAGTGTGCGTGGGGTTAGTCTGTGTGTGCAGGACTTGGAGAGAGAGAGAGAGAGAGAGAGAGCGTGTGTGTCTGTGTGGTGTGTGTCTGGCCGGGTGGGGGAGGGGGGGGGGGGATAGTATGCACATGTAATATGCTGATCTGTCTTGGAGGAATAGTATGTTATATCATAATTATCAGAGGTCTACCAATGTTCTTGATTAAAATTGTGTGGACAAAAATATTGTCTCTCTCTTTCACACACACACACACACACACACACACACACACACACACACACACACACACACACACACACACACACACACACACACACACACACACACAGACATACACGCACACACCCCATACAACATACTAACTGCAGATAAACAGGAAACAGACTGGTACAGAGTGGAAAATGGGATTCTTCACTTGAACATGGGCACTATGACAATAGTATACTATAGTATACTAGTATACAAAATGTAGTTTACTAGTATACAAAATATAGTTTACTAGTATACAAAATATCGTTTACTAGTATACACAATGTAGTAAGTTTACTAGTATACAAAATATCGTTTACAGTATACAAAATATAGTTGACTAGTATACAAAATATAGTATATAGTATATATATAGTATATAGGATATAGTATATATAGTATTTATATATACAGTATTATGACGATCAGACCGAAAGCTCAAACTAAAGTCAAACGCTGCATAGATGTAAGTGTGCAGACATCTCGTCTTTCAGGTAAAAAAAAAAACCTGTTCAAAACTAATAAATAAAAGCAGATGATTTTCAGTAGGTTTTCATCCCACAGCAGCACCTCAGGCTGTGTGAACTGTACGAGTCCAGAGACTGTAGAGTGGTTAACCCTGCTGTATATAGATGGAGGAGTGGTTAACGATAGGTTATGTAGATAACCTAGTTATATTAGTATTGGCTAAGCGTCCCGCTCTGAGCCTTACGAGATACTCATATCTCCTGTGATACCTAATGTATCTCCCACGAACAAAAACACATGCACCCCACCTGTATGGGGCCCCGCCCCTTATGGTGGCCACCGCCCATATAACCATGACCCTGGTCATGAAACACCCTTCCTCGCCAAAACCCGTCCCAGGAAAAGATCCCTCAAGAGGGAACTCAGGGCGCGCAGAGCGGGACGCTTAGCCAATACTAATATAACTAGGTTATCTACATAAATCGTTATATTTCGTATAGCATCGCGTCCCGCTCTGAGCCTTACGAGATAATGGGGAAGAGCGGGCGCGAGACCCGACAGATGTACCCCCTGAGGACCCGTAAGCCCACATCAAGGGGTGCGGGGAGCCCTGTCACCCCATCCTTCCTAACGAAGGGGGGGCGCAGTTAACTCCACCTGAATGCGAACAAGAGGGAGCCAGAACCCCTTGAACACACCGTACAGGCGGAACCACGTGTGACTCAACACACTGCGGCCCATACCCATACACTCCTGCTACCCGACCAAAGGACGGGAAGCAGGAAAGGCCACAGACCCCAGAACCGCCTGGGAGACAGAACCCCCGGTCATGTCCATGAGGAAAAACCTTACAAAGGAGCCCGGGGAGGACCATGAAGCTGCAGCACAGATGGCCTCCACCGAGGCCCCACCCAGGAGAGCGGCAGAGGCAGCCACCCCACGAGTGGAGTGCGCCCTGACGCCCCCAGGGGGATCCTGCCCAGCCAGCGTGTAGCAGAGGGTAACACCCTCGCACAACCAATGGGACAGGCGCTGCTCCGACAGTGCCTTACCAGCACGAGCCCCACCGTAACAGACAAAAAGCTGGTCGGTAACCCTGAAATCCTGAGTACGGCTGAGGTAAATCCCCAAGCATGGACTGGACATGACAGGTGAAGGCCCGCATCTAACTCACCAGTGTGAGGAGGAGGACGAAACGCCTGAACCACAATATCCCGGGAGCGGAAGGAACTCCGGATATTCTCAGGCACGAAAGCAGGATTAGGTCGCAGAGTGACACCGCAATCGGTCCGAAAAGACAGGCACTCTGGATGTACCGAGAGAGCACAGAGCTCACCTACGCGTTTAGCGGAAGTGACAGCCAGAAGGAACGCGGTCCTGAAGGACAGCTGTCCCAACGGCGCCCGCTCGAGCGGCTCAAACGGGGCCAAGGACAACCGACCGAGGACCAATTGAAGATCCCAAGTCGGAGCCAAGGAGCGTTGCACCGGCTTAACGCGTCGAGCGCCAAGCAGGAAACGCTTCACAAGAGGGTGGCTGAACAAGACATCCCCTCAAACCCCTCATGATAGGAGGATATAGCCGCTGCATATACCCTCACCGTCGAAGCCGACAGTCTATCAAGGAGAGACTGGAGGTAACTAATAATAATAATTAATAATTTAGGACCTGCTCCGAGGTCATCATTTGGCACACATGCGAACCATGCATACAATGCGTATCTGCGATTAACCCATCCCGTCGTCCTTCCCCCCCAAGGGCAGCCGGGAGCAGACAGGCGCCACGTGAGCCGCGCCAGGGGACCAATCCAAGTGCTCCTGTCCGTCTTCGTCAAGGACGCCACAGCGTTAGCGATCTTGTTGTTGTGCATGTTTTTCCATTGGGTTTATCTTATCGGGGGGGGAAACCCTTGCGAGCACGGGGAGAACATGCAAACTCCACACAGAAAGGCCTGGGAGATACCCCACCTGGGTAACTGGCATCATGGAAACCTGGTCCCCAAGCGGGATTCGAACCCTGGACCTTCTTGCTGTGAGGCGACAGTGTTAACCACTACACCACCGTGCCGCAACCAGGGGGCAGGAGACTAAGTCCTGGCCCCCCGCCTTACACCACACTTGGAACATACGTCATCTGCCCGCGTAAGCGCAACAGTGGAGGGAGCATGCACATTCCAGATGGTAACACCATCAGGATCAAGAACCTGCGCCCCTCAACGTACCCGTCCCAACAACTGACCTAACAGATGTATGGGGAAGAATCCCTGGCGGCACGGCATCGGTCCCAGACCTGCCTGGCCATGTCCAGACGCAATCCTCACCCGTCAGGATGAGGGCCGCCCCGCGACAGTACACCTGCACCCACATTCTCCCTGCCGGGGATGTGGGGAGCCCTTAGGCCGCGCAGATGGAGGACGCCCATAGCCAGCCGCCCGCCGCCTGGTGCAGACAGGGGGAGCGTACTCCTCCCTGTCTGTCGATACACGACACTGACGTCGTATCGTCCGTCCTGATCAACACCATTTGTGGACCAGAAGGACCGCTTTCAACACCAACACATTGAACGTAGCGCAGACCGGGCAGCATGGTTTGCCAGCTGCCCCCTACTGCGTTGGCCCGACGCATCACCAGCGAGGGAGGCGTCGGTGAAAACGCGACGTGAGACAGCGCCGTAACCGTCCTAGGACGGAACCTCCCGAGCGTGTTGACAACACGCTCTGAGATGGATGCCCATAGCCCTCCAACCGTTGACTGGGAAGAGGAATACTCCACATCCAGTCTACAGCAACCCCAGGCTGGTAGAGACCTGCCTGGTACGAGACCTGACGATCCACCTTGACCGCGAAGGACCAGAACGTCATCAGGGCAGAACACTCCGTAACCCCGGATGACGCAGAGGCCCCAGTGCGGCCTCCACGCACTTGGTGAAGATGCGGGGAGCCAGAGAAAACCGAACGGCAGCCTCTGGTACTCATACGCTAACCCTGCAAAGGAAGCGTAGGTAAGCCCTAGGATGGAAGATCGGGGATGCGCATACGCATCCTACAGGTCTATGGAGGAGAACCAGACCCCCACCTGACAGTGTTCAACAGGTAGGAGACGATCCAAAAAATGCTGAACCTTCCCATGGGACAGGTCCAGCCTGGGTCTTACACCCCTCCCTCCCGACTTCTCGGGCAGAGAACACCGGGAGGAGAACGCCACGACGATGGCTTGCTTCGTCCACAGAGATTGGATCTCGTCGACCAGAGCTGTCCCTGCTGGAGACCCCGACAACAGGGTCTGTACCAAACCTGAAAACGGGTGGGGTTGTGTAAACACAAGTCCCCGCCTCACCATTCTCTCCATCTACCTCGACATATGGTACTGCCGTAGTCATATGTGACGACACTCCCAACGCACCCGCCGTCACGTGGCGCAGGTCCGCCAGGAACTGTAGATAGTTGGCCCGGTCCCCCCCGCTGTGCGAAGACAACCCTGGAATCGTGCGAGGAGCGCGTTCCGTGTCGGAACACCTGACCCTGACACCACCCACGAGGCAATCGCACCCAAGGGGGAACCCCGACAGAAAAGGGCCTGTCTGATACGGGGGGCTTCCGATCAAAAAAAAGCCCCCCCACTGAACTCCCCTCCAGAACATGCTGAAGGAGTTGTTCTGCAGCCGGACATGCAAGGTGTAAGGCCCCCATGGGTTCCTACACACCGTAGCCCTGCAGTGATATCACTACCACCCCAAACCATGTGAGCTGCGACCACTTGCCAATATTCCAGGAGTGGGAGCACCAACATGATACCTGGCCTGGCGAAGGCGAGGCCGGGGAAGCCCGCACTGTGTGCCTCAAAAGGTTTCGAGCCCCCCTGCTGACAACACTTAAGTTGACAGACGTAACACCAGGCTCAACCAACACAGTTCAAGGTGTGGGAGCCGCTTGACAGCACAACATTCTCACGGACAGACCCAGGCTCAGCCATCAACTGGGTGTCAGCCCCTGTCTCCATGAGAAGCGAAGAATGGGGCCGCATACGCTTCAATGAAGGTTCGCGGCCCGCAGCCAAAGGAGAACGCTCAGAGCCCCGCTTCTGGGGATACCAGAGAGAGGATTGAACGGGGAGCGGGCTGCTCGCGGCAAAATGACGACGGAGTGGTTTACCAACACCGAAATCACCCAAAATGGCCGATCCCTCGGCCGCCAAGACTGTCGGCCTCGCGATACCCTGTCGATTCTCCAACCAGGGCACCACTGGCGGGGGAAACATGGCCGCCTGTCGAGGGCCCCGTCATCGCCGCTGACGAGGGCGTGCTCTCTCTTCTTCTGGCTGCGCGGTGTGAGGCGGTGTAGGGCCTAGGACAATACCGCCCGCGCTCCAGCAGAAGACCAAAATCCCCTGCGGAGAGGGGAACCCTGAGCGGTTATAGCTTGCGGCTGGGTCAAAGCTAATAACGTCAACAACCTTGCGCGATGTGTCGACGTCGGCCGGCCCTCAAGGCCCCTCCACCAGACACCATTTCTTTAATAGAAAAAACACCAATTCGAACACAGTTCTAATCGTTGCCAATTCCATACCGTGGCGGTACAAGCCTTAACAGCCCACCAGCCACTCGCCAGGCCGACCCATGGTGTCGGCCGGGCGGGGCATTGTTTCAATATATCAAAAACAAAGGACTGACGTTAACATGGAGCACCAGTGGTGATTGCAAACAGCACCCTCCACTGTGGTGTGGACCATGAAAAGGTTAAATGAATAAAAGAGCTAAACCACAAAAACTGTAGAATGAGCAAACCCATACACACAAAGTTTAAGGGGAGACGGACCAGACCCGTCTTCATTCAAAATATTCACAACAGAACACCAGCCCTAGTTTAGCCCATTTACCAAAAAAGGTAAACAAAGCCCCCCCCCGCACTACTCCCCCAGTATACCGATTGACCGTCAGTATGAATGGTTTGAGAGGAGAGAAAGCTGTAGCAAGACAGACCTTCTCATAGCAGAGTGACAAAATGAAACAATAGCCCCCTACACAGGGCCGCCCCAGGAGATGGGGGGCCTCGCGTCTAAAAACGCACAGGGCCTCACATTTCTCCCAAGCGGCCCTGCCCTTATACTACTGCAGCCTAACGCCAGGCAATGTGGAACCCAAGACAACAATTGCCTGTGCACAGACACGCAACATGTTTACCATGTCGGCTGGACCCATAGCCCCACTACCCGACGCCAACCCAGATGGGAACACCGTTCAACAAACCCCGCCGGAACACAAGGTAATACCTGGCTAGAACCTAGCCACGACCTACCCCGTTGTCAACCCATTTACCCGAAAAAGGTAAATAGAACTCAAAACCCCACAACAGCTACCGACTGACCTTCATTGATGAACCGGGCAAGAGGCGGGAGAGTGACAACATCTCACGGCGGAGACATTAAAACAGCATAGCAATTAGCAGTAGTGATAGCATGCGGCAGTAGCGATAGCATGTTAGCATAGCTTTAGATGTTTTAGCAGCACGCCCAAGACAGCTTGGAAACCGTTCCCTGCAGAGAACGTTCACCAAACCATCTTGCCCCTGGCGCCAACACACAACAAGGTTGTGTTAACAACACAAACCAGCATTACTAACACTAATACCCATGCCTGAAGACACAGGGCCTACCTGAGTACAAGCTGGCCCGACAGCCAGCCTTGTACAGCTGAACCTCGATGTGCAGTCATCAAACGAGGAACATCACAGGCCCGTCGTGTCGCCGAAAACATGCGTCGAAGATGCCAGGGGCCAGCAACCTCCGGTAAGCTTCCAACATTATTAATCTTCCTTAATCTTTTCATTCCGCTAGCTCGTATGGTGCACGCATCCAACACGCTGGGACGAAAATAGAGGAAGGGTGTTTCATGACCAGGGTCATGGTTATATGGGCGGTGGCCACCATAAGGGGCGGGGCCCCATACAGGTGGGGTGCATGTGTTTTTGTTCGTGGGAGATACATTAGGTATCACAGGAGATATGAGTATCTCGTAAGGCTCAGAGCGGGACGCGATGCTATACGAAATATAACCCTGCTGTATATAGATGGAGGAGTGGTTAACCCTGCTGTATATAGATGGAGGAGTGGTTAACCCTGCTGTATATAGATGGAGGAGTGGTTAACCCTGCTGTATATAGATGGAGGAGTGGTTAACCCTGCTGTATATAGATGGAGGAGTGGTTAACCCTGCTGTATATAGATGGAGGAGTGGTTAACCCTGCTGTATATAGATGGAGGAGTGGTTAACCCTGCTGTATATAGATGGAGGAGTGGTTAACCCTGCTGTATATAGATGGAGGAGTGGTTAACCCTACTGTATATAGATGGAGGAGTGGTTAACCCTGCTGTATATAGATGGAGGAGTGGTTAACCCTACTGTATATAGATGGAGGAGTGGTTAACCTTGTGGATCTAAGTGCACCTCTGCCTGTATATAGATGGAGGAGTGGTTAACCCTGCTGTATATAGATGGAGGAGTGGTTAACCCTGCTGTATATAGATGGAGGAGTGGTTAACCCTACTGTATATAGATGGAGGAGTGGTTAACCCTGCTGTATATAGATGGAGGAGTGGTTAACCCTACTGTATATAGATGGAGGAGTGGTTAACCCTATGGATCTAAGTGCACCTCTGCCTGTATATAGATGGAGGAGTGGTTAACCCTACTGTATATAGATGGAGGAGTGGTTAACCCTGCTGTATATAGATGGAGGAGTGGTTAACCCTGCTGTATATAGATGGAGGAGTGGTTAACCCTACTGTATATAGATGGAGGAGTGGTTAACCCTACTGTATATAGATGGAGGAGTGGTTAACCCTATGGATCTAAGTGCACCTCTGCCTGTATATAGATGGAGGAGTGGTTAACCCTACTGTATATAGATGGAGGAGTGGTTAACCCTACTGTATATAGATGGAGGAGTGGTTAACCCTACTGTATATAGATGGAGGAGTGGTTAACCCTGCTGTATATAGATGGAGGAGTGGTTAACCCTGCTGTATATAGATGGAGGAGTGGTTAACCCTACTGTATATAGATGGAGGAGTGGTTAACCCTACTGTATATAGATGGAGGAGTGGTTAACCCTACTGTATATAGATGGAGGAGTGGTTAACCCTACTGTATATAGATGGAGGAGTGGTTAACCCTACTGTATATAGATGGAGGAGTGGTTAACCCTGCTGTATATAGATGGAGGAGTGGTTAACCCTGTGGATCTAAGTGCACCTCTGCTGTATATAGATGGGGGAGTGGTTAACCCTATCGATCTATGTGCACCTCTACTGTATATAGATGGGGGAGTGGTTAACCCTATCGATCTACAGTATGTGTACCTCTGCCTGTATATAGATGGAGGAGTGGTTAACCCTATCGATCTATGTGCACCTCTACTGTATATAGATGGAGGAGTGATTAACCCTGTTGATCTATGTGCACCTCTACTGTATATAGATGGGGGAGTGGTTAACCCTATCGATCTACAGTATGTGTACCTCTGCCTGTATATCGATGGAGGAGTGGTTAACCCTATCGATCTACAGTATGTGCACCTCTACTGTATATAGATGGAGGAGTGGTTAACCCTATGGATCTACAGTAAGTGCACCTCTGTTGAGTCGCTCCCCCACCCTCTCCTTCACCCAGCGCTCCACCCCTCCACGCCCACCGCAGACCAAACACTATCTACACCCTCACCGTAGACAATACCACCTCACCACCATAGCATCTCAGTCACGCTACCTCATAATACTATTGCTGTATATACCGTATATATATACTGTATATATATTTATTCTTACTGTATATATATCTATCCACATCTGTCTGTACATACCTGCATATAATTATTTTACATATCTGTGTAGAGACTATATCTATATCTGTACATATCCCTTACCTACTCTTACTAGTTAATCTGCAGGCCAGTATTACTCATTTGCACCCTACCCTAAGTGTTGTACCTCTGCATTGTACCTCACTGTTACTCATTTTACTCTATATTGCATATTATGTATATTGACTTTACTTACTTTTTACTTACTTCTTAATAACTTTTTTTACTTACTTTATTTTTACTGTATGTAGCACACTCTCAGGGGCTCATACAGAAACAAGCATTTAATCATAAAGTATTCAGTATTTTGTTGTGACAAATAATAAAAGAAACTTGAAACTTGAATCTACTGTTACATTTGCACTCTGGTTGGATGCCAAACTTATTTTTATTGTACTGTACTTGTGCTGAATACATTTGAATCCAATCTCATCTAATCTAATTTAGCTGTAAACTGCAACGCTAGATATTATCGATGGACAATACGCTAAAAGTCTAGAGCTATAGCTGACCTGATCCTACAAGCAGTGCGGATGAAAGGACGACTACAGCCAGAGCGTCTCCTGTCAGTCCTGTCAGCCA
The DNA here is from genome assembly GCF_963971535.1 of Notolepis coatsorum. Lineage (NCBI taxonomy): Eukaryota > Metazoa > Chordata > Actinopteri > Aulopiformes > Paralepididae > Notolepis > Notolepis coatsorum. Next base: position 146,852,873 of record NC_140172.1, on the reverse strand, counting down.
GCCAAGCACAACATCTTATCTGTCAGGCTAATCAGATGAGCAGCAGAGGGACCCTGCCGGCTCCGATACGAACGCCGTTCGCCTACTTTATTTTCTCATCTCACAGAGCAGATCACTTCCATGTGTCTCAGGTGACCGTGAGCTCCTCTACAGGGTGTGTCTCACTCCGCTTCGGCATGTCGACTATTTGGGTCCTCGAAGTGGCATCTTTATAACAAAGTGTGGACGCTGAATTGATTGGTTGATTGAATTGATTGATTGAAAACTTTATTAACAGATTGCAGAATGGGTACAATACAGTACGGCTCAATACAAAACAACTGCTAAGAGGATGCAGACCAGAAAAAGACTTTTGTCTTGTTTACATCAGGGTCCTCCATTTTCAATTCATCAAGACATTTATGACCTACAAGACATACAGATATAGGCCTACAGAACTGTTTAGTAAACAGAGATCATAAAAAAGATATACTCTTTGAGAGCAGTTTTGAAGGTGGGTAGGAATGGGATTCATATTCCTTTACAGCTTTAGGTAGGGTGTTCCACATTATTGTGGCATAATTGCGAAACGTGTTTAGTCCCTTGTTTGAGCCAAATCTGGGTTGAACATGATTTGTGGAGCTCCCTCTGGTGTTGTGGTCGTGGAATTCACTGACCTTTGGGAAGTATTTCGACATGTACATGGGTATCCCAGTGGTGTAGTGTATCTTGTAGACCAGGCCCATTGCAAGTTGCTGTACTCTGTCGTCTACTTTAAGCCATCCTAGGTTGTCAAAATGTGCAGGGGTAAGGTGGGTTTTATGAGTAAGGCCAAGCAGTAGTCTGACCAGTTTATTTTGTGATGTTTGTAACCTTGTTTTTAGGGCCTTTGAGGTGCTTTGGTACCATGAGGTGCAAGCATAGTCGTAGTACCCTTGAATGAGTGCTCCTGTTAGAGTCTTCAAGGTATTCTTGTTTACCAGAGAGGAGATCCGGTACAAGAATCTAGTTTGTTGGTTGACTTTTTTTATTACATTGGTTGCTGTCATGTACAAAGGTCTGATGACCATATAGAATATAGCTGGAGCGGGCTGTACATGAAACCAGCCTGTCCAGTAGGTGCTTTAAGCACAGGTCCCGGCAGGTAAGAAACAAACAAATGAGTTTTTCCAAAATAGTAAATGATATTTATTATAAAATATAAGGAAGGGAAATAAAACCCACAACAAATAGACAAACAGGGAAAAGGGTAAGGGGAGAACAAACAAGATAATTATAATAAAGTTGAGCACCAGAGCACTAGCAGTGTCGCAGGACACCAGCCAACTAGGTTGACACTGGGAACCACCCAGCCATAAGACAATACAGATATATATAGATTTCCACTTAAAAAGTGGCAAATGGCGTCCAACGATTGGCGGCCAATAACGAGTATACTCGTCGTTGGCAGCCAATGAGTTAAACATTTAGACAGAACAAGTCACGAATAAGAATAACAAAACAAATAGCCTAAGAATAAGAATAGAATAAAAAATACAGTAAAAATATACAGAAGTCTACAGTAAGTGTAATATTGCACAGTGTTGTTTCAAAAGTAAGAGTCCAGGAAGATGGTGACTGTCACCCTGTGCTCAGTGATGCAGTGAGGCACAGTGATGCGTTGTAAAGTCTGATGGCTGTCGGAATGAAGGACTTCCTGTGCCGTTCAGTGCTGCATTTAGGGAGTGTTAGTCTAGCACTGAACATGCTCCTCCTGTCAGCCAGGTCTGTGTATAGTGGGTGGGAGGGGTTTTCCCTGATGGCCTGGAGCTTAGCAAGGCTCCTCCTCTCCGCCACCCTCGCTAAATGATATGAGGTTTGCAGTCTGTGGTTCTTGAGGTTTGCAGTCTGTGGTTCTTGATGTTTGCAGGCTGTGGTTCTTGATGTTTGCAGGCTGTGGTTCTCACTTTGTTCCACAGTCTAGAGCTGCTGTTATTAGCAATGACCACTGAACAAGGAGAAGCTGACCTGTGCATCCCTAGTCCACCTAGGTCCTAGTCCTTAAATGTGCTATAGATAACATTCATAGGTGTCACACTAGAACACCAGCATGTCATTTAGCCAAGCAGGTGCATTCCACATGGGGAAATGGGAAGTAGGGAGGGTGTAGA
>NC_140172.1:146828244-146848244 GCF_963971535.1 Notolepis coatsorum | reverse complement strand
AGCAGGATTTTCTCCTGCAGGTAACCGTCGGTAATGGTGTGATAGTAAATGGTTAACCTTCTGTAGTGTGGTAGCAGGCACGTGCACACATATCGCAATTATGCCACATCAATGTGGAACGCCCTACCCAAAGCTGTAAAGGAATGTGAATCACTACCAACTTTCAAAAACACTCTCAAAAAACACCTACGGGAGACTGCAATTCTAAACTGGCCCCTACAAATGTCCTAACCTAGTTGTACAGTAAATTACCAAGTATGGCTTTGTCAGTATTCCAATGTACAGTGTACAATGTGTGTGTCCCCCCTACCCACCCCCCCCCCCCACCTCCAATGTACAGCCCCCACCCACCCACCCAACCCCACCCCACCCACCCAACCTCCTCCAATGTACAGTTTCTACGTCAAATGTCTATACACTCTTTTTCTGAACACTTTTGTATCACAAACAGTACTGTATTTGCAAATCTGATATGTCATAAATGTATAGATGTAGCAGTACTGTCTATCTGTATGTCATGTATGTCATATATGTTATGATGAATTGAAAATGGGGGACCCTGATGTAAACAAGACGAAAGTCTTTCTCTGGTCTGCATCCCCTTAACAATTGTATGTATTGAGCTGTACTGTACTGTACCCATTCTGCAATCTGTTAATAAACTTTTCAATCAATCAATCAATCAATCAATCAGAGGCCAAGGGGTGCCTGAGCACCTGCCTTTTTGAGCCTCATCAAAAAAGTGCCCTTAAAAAAATATATATATATATTTACCGTTACGCATATAGACTGCCCTTCTAACTGAAAAATGTCAGGATAGAATCAAAATATTAGGTAAAGTGAGAGAGATGCCCCATATTCCATTGCAGTTTGCACGGCCTCCTCTCCGCGGACCTATATATTTTATGCATAGCGTTGGTGGTGATGATGATGATGATGATGATAGAAACCGCTGTGGGGCATACAGTTGAATGCTGGTATTACACTCATTGAGGGACACGAAGAAGTCAAGTCCGATGGGATTTGGGAATCTCAAATACAAATCGGGATTGGAATAAAAAATGCATTTATATTAAACAATACAGAATATACAGCACTTCTTGGGGTCTGTAGGGTAAGCACTTATTCCCTCCCCCCTGAACATTTATGGAGATGTATGGGCCTTTTAAGTCTGTGATAAAAGTGTCTTTCAAGGATAAGTGAGCTCCTGCACTGATTATTATAGTTCAATATTCAATATTTGATCACCAAAACCCCCCAAAAAGCATAAAAAGGGGGCCCCCCACCCGAAAAGGGCCCTTAAAAATCGTGCTCGCTCGCTATGCGCGCTCGGTTATATACACACAAGTGTAGTGCCCTTTTCAGCCTTTGAGCACCTGCCCCTCTAAAGTTCACGTCCCTGTGTGGTAGTGAAAGGGTTAACCCTTTGTCGTGTGACAGTGAAAGGGTTAACCTTCTGTGTACCGTGCGGCAGTGAAAGGGTTAAAGATATGTGTTGGACCACGTTTCCACCAACGTGTTTTGGCCTTCGCCTTCATCGTGGGGCTTCATATTCATCCAGGAGGGACAGCAGGCCACCATTAGGGTTCAACTGGCTCCATGTAATACAAGAGGTCACCACAAGATGGCACTTCCTTCTTTTCTCATTTCTATTTTTTGGAAGGCATTTTGAAGGACTTCATTCAGATGGGGGCAAAGTAAGATAAGATAAGATATCATATTCCTTTATTGATCCCCTTGGGGGAAATCTGGGCGTCATAGCAGCATAGGGGAGGGGGGAGGGGAGGTACAGGTATGGGCAGGTTAATAGTAGAAAGACATACATAAAGGCAATACAATTAGATCTGAATAAATAAAACTATCAGAAAAATAAATGTACAAATATATAATTCATTCTGAATATATAAATATGAGAACAATAAACAGTGTGAACCAAGGTGCAGATGAAGATCTGTATGCCCTATCGGTTATATTATACGTTACAATAAATACAATAAAGAATTTGAATCTGAATATATACAGGGCTCAGGAATTAGAGCGGTCGTCTGATAGTCGGAAGGTTCCTGGTTCGATTCCCGCTCCTCCTGGGCAGCGTGTCCATGTGTCTTTGAGCAAAACACTTAACCACTAACACACTTGAATGTGTGCGTTATTGGGTGAATGTGAGGAACAGAATTGTAAAGCACTTTGGATAAAAGCGCTATATAAATGCACCATTTACCATATACTATGAGTAAGAATAAAAGTAAACAGTATACACAAGGTGCAGTATACAAGGTACCCTGACGGGCATGATATACGCCATACGCTCTTGTCCGTGCAGGTTTTGGTGAGTCAGACACAGTATAGAGGGCAACACGGTGGACAGACTGTGCCAGGAGACAGGTCTGCTCAGAGGGAGAGCAAGGCCTACCGGAGAGTTGGCAACCACACCAAGTTCAAGTTCACTTTTCCGTGTTCTGTAGACCAAAGTGGAATTATAATAACATGATCATCTATCTATTCTTTAAACAAGTCAAGAAGAAACATCACAATAAATCAAGAACAAAATCCACCATAAAATCCAAATATGCAACTCACAGACATTCCCCAGTAAAGGTAAGGAAAAACTCACAAAAAAACCTAGCAATAGGAAAAAAGCACCACAGGCGATGTGGAGGAGAGAAACCTTAGAAAGGCCGTTCAAAGGGGGATCCCCCAACTTGGATGTCGGTGATAGTTTAGTGTTGCTATGCATGATCGATGGCTGGAGAATAAAACAGGTGAATAGTTGGTATGTACAGTATGTACATATATATACGTGTAATATAACACAAATATGTACATGCAAATTCAACTGGGGTACATAAGAACATTTTGAAAGATTTAAAAAGAATAGAGCTAAGAAAAACAACAACAAAAGAAAAAGCATAGGGAAACTAGCGCTAGTATAACACGTATAAACGAGCACCAAAGTTAAGGACAGCCGAAACCTGACAAATGTTTTGCCCTCAACAAAAGATATACTTCTTCAATCGCTATCTGAAAAGAATATATATATTAATAACCTTCTTACTGTCCTCTACTACCATGCACTCGTCCTAATATATTAACTTGTCTCTACTACTATGCACTCAACACTGCCGCACCCAAGTTTCAAGACTGTTTGATGAACAGAATGTTACTCAGCTGACAGAGTTGTACCCTTCCTGCTGACTTGTCGTACAGAACCTGTAAGTCGCGCTGGATAAAAGCGTTCAGCTAAATGACTAAATGTAAATGCAGGGGTGTAAAGTACTTGAGTAATTGTACTTCGTTACAATACTTAAGTACTGTTTTGGGGGATTTGTACTTTACTCAAGTATTATTAGGTTTGTATACTTGTACTTTTACTCAATTACATTTCAGAGAGAAAAAACATACTTTTTACTCCTTACATTTAAAATGCAGACCTACAAAGTACAAAGTACAAATCTGGCAGGTCCAACTATTTAAATTAGTATATTTGTTTCTCTGGCCGAACTAACGTTAACGTTATTAATCCTGTGGCCGCACTTTATTTAAAAACAGCCAATCAAATTCCCATCAATGGAAAATGAACCCGCCCATACCCGTGCTGATTGGTCCTTGTGCAAGACTAGAAAGCGGGGGATCTTTGATTAAACACCTGCTATCAGAAGAATAGACGGTCAGAAAAAAAGTTTTTACTTTAACTTTTTAGTATTTTTTTTTTTTTTTTTTTTTTTTTTCCCTCCATTTTCCTCCGATTTTCTCCCATCCCAATGTTAGTCGTATGCCAATTCCCAGTCCCTTCCTGGTCGCTGCGCACTTACCCCCCACAGTCAGATCATCTGGGAGAGTGGAGGCTACCACGTGCTTCCTCCGACACACGTCCAGCCAATCACCGCTTCTTTTCACCTGGCAGCGCGGATTCTCATTGAGAGGGCGTAGCGTGTGGGAGGACCACACTATCCCCCTCACGTCCAATCCGCGCTTAGCAGGCGCCCCGACCGAACTGTAGGAGTCGCTGTTTACAACGACCCGGACCCACCCCGCCAGCTTCTCCCACCCTCTGATACAGCCAATTGTATCAGTGCAGACGGCCAGCCAAGCTGGTGACAACCCCGGAGCTGTGAGCTGGATTCGAACAGGCAAATCCAGCTCAGCTCCGGGGCTGGTGACGAACGCAATCTCCGCTCGGCCACCTAACCGCCAACTTTTTAGTATTTAAAGTACATTTAAAAGTAGAAACTTTTTGACTTTTACTCAAGTATGTTTTTAGCCAGATACTATGACTTTTACTTGAGTGAGATTTTGAGACGGTACCCATACTTTCACTTAAGTATAATTTCTGGGTACTTTTTACACCCCTGTGTAAATGTAATAAACCTGACTCGCCTCAGAGACGTCGGGAGCATCGTGGCAGGAATAGGATTCACGGTGAAACAGATTGAGGTGAGGTGGAAAATATTGATTTAAAAGAAAATCTTAATAGTGGAAAATCCAATATGGCAGACGTCCTGGGTAGGGTTGGGCACCGTTCACATTTGAACCGATACCGGTACCAGTACCAGTTCCTGGAATTCGGTATCGGTAAACCAGTGTTACCTTTTTTTCCGGTACTTAACTCTTTCTGTAATAACAAAAACATTTAATTTCAGTTGTAAAAAAAATAAATGCAAATTTCTCAATTTCAACACTATTATTAATTAGAACATTGTTATTTATTGTTGTAGCACACCACACAAAATAAATCGCATGATCGTGTATTATGTTTTTAAATGTTTAAAATAGCAACATTATCTCGCCATCCAAAGACCCAAGAGACGGGACAGTAATATATATATTTGTGGAAAAGGCTCCCTCTTGTCTAGTAACATTCCACTCTTATACTATGTAAAGGTACCGGAATTTGGTACCGATTGATCTAGCGTGAATCGGTACTTGGTAGTACCGATGTAATTCGGTCGGACTCGGTACCATTAAAAGTACAGAGTTTGGTACCCAACCCTAGTCATGGGTCCTTATAGCACACGTGTTGTCCAGGAGAAGCTGTGACCTGATGGGTTAGAGATGATCTCATTTGAAATTGCAAAGTGCGGCCTGATAGGGGTGCTAGAGGAAAGGTCACAGGGTCATCCGTCACCACGTTTGCCGTGTGTCAAGTTTAATTAAAAACCGGTTCTATGGCTTGAGATGCTCACTAGGAGCAATAATAAAGAGGAGGACGGACCATTACAACAGGTACATATTGGTGCTCAGCCCCTAATCCTTAGTTAGCAGTGGATCCTAACAGCTGCAGGGTGCAATATGACTACTATACTAAATAAACAGTGCATCCTCAGTGTGGTCTGTGGTGACCTCTAGTGGCTGATGTTTGAATTACTGCTGGCTACCAAAAGGTCCCATGCTCATCCACATGTTAGCAGAGTTGATTTGTGCATGTGCTTCTCGTGGTGGAATCCAAATACTATATATATACATATAATAATTGAGAGATAACTTTTAACACAGGGAATTAACTATACCCCAAACTTGAGCTTGCTTTAAATAAACAGTTTTCATTTTTGGAACTCTAGTCATAATTCTTACAGACTTTACAGTTTACCAGTTCATCGGTAGAGTCCTTTCTCAGCACAATGCACATGTGGAATGTGGAATACATGTATTGCCCCCCCCCCCCCAAAGAAAATGTATTAATGAATTTTTGCCGGGTGCAAAATTTATTTAGTTGTTTACATGTCCCCTCCCACCACGTGAAATGCACCTGATTGGATAAGTGACACGCTGACGCTCTAGTGCGACATCTATTGAATGTTATCTATATACTGTAGCACCAATATGTATATGTAAAATCGACATTACATGCAGAGAAGATACAGAAAATGTACATTTAAATATGCATTAGAAGGTTGACTTTTAGACTAGGCCTTTAAACAGCAGAACATTTGTAGTGGTAATTGTGAATACTGTAGAGCAGTAGACCATACTGGTAAAACTTGTATGCAAGTATGCAAAACACAGGGAATGAACTACCCCATACTTGAGCTTACTTTAAAGAAATAGTTTACATTTTTGGAACTCTAGTCCTATTTTTACTTACCAATGGTGTGTTGTTGATCGGTAGAGTCCTTTCTCAGCACAAGTCATGCTGTTCCTCTATAGCTAGTCCCTGTACAAGCTGACTCAATCACTGAAATCTACTCCTTTGACTTTGCATTGGTTTGTTGCTAACTAGCCAGAGCTAGTATGAGGAACAGCATGGAATATGCTGACAGAGGACTCTTAGAGCACCTAGAATTTGTACTGAACTTGGGAAGTATGCTTTTAGCTTCTGTGCTCCTGACACATAAACATTATACAACAAACTCTAATACTCAATATGTTGGTATTGGTCCGTTTAAATCCTTGATCACCAATCGTACCAACATAACCTGCAGTTGTTTTCATTGATTGTACAATATTGTATATTTAATGTATTTATTATGTTTGTCTGCCCGACGTCATTGAAAATGCTGCTTCGTTTAGGTGCAAAGTACAACCAAACATCAAGGTTTCAAACATGTGAAACAACACTTTGCAACATGTCAGTTTTATAAAGATCACATTTTAATGGAACATATTGACAACATAGTACGACATTCATTCACTGTGTAGAAAGGGCAAAAGTACAAAAGGCTATGGTGGAAGCTGTACATGCTGAGGTCATGCTCTGAACCACAGTGAAAGGTAGAGAATAGATACAAAGTTATGCATTAGCAGTTAATGCAAAGCAGTTACAGCTCAGCATTCAATACCATAGTCCCCTCCAAACTCATAGCCAAGCTCAGGGACCTGGGCTTGAACTATGACCTCTGCCAGTGGGTCTTGGACTTCCTGACGGGCAGACCCCAGGTGGTAAGAGCAGGCAACTGCACCCCCTCATCCATCACGCTCAACATAGGGGCCCCCCAGGGCTGTGTTCTGAGCCCCCTCCTCTACTCCCTGTACACACATGACTGCGTGGCACAGCGGAACAACAACACAATCATCAAATTTGCTGATGACACAGTAGTGGTGGGCCTGATCTCTGCCAACGACGAGAGGGCCTACCTGGAAGAGGTAGAGAATCTGTCACAGTGGTGTCAGGAGAACTGCCTCTCCCTGAACGTCAGCAAAACAAAAGAGATGATTGTGGACTTCAGGAGGTCGGGGGTCAAGGACTACAGCCCCCTCAGCATCGACGGGGCACCGGTTGAGAGAGTGAACAGTTTCAAGTACCTCGGAGCCCACATATCCGAGGACTTGACATGGACCACACACATTGACAGTGTTGTGAAGAAGGCACGACAACGCCTCTACTTCCTCAGGCGCCTAAGGAAGTTCCAAGTCAGTCAGAAGATCCTCAGGAACTTCTACTCATATACAATAGAGAGCATCCTGACTGGCAACATCACCTCCTGGTTTGGGAATAGCACTGCACAAGACCGTAGCAGACTACAAAGAGTGACACGTTCAGCCGAACGCACAATTGGAGAGGGGCTTACCACCCTCCAGAACATTTACAGCAAGCGGTGCAGGGGGAAGGCTAAGAGAATCATCAAGGACTCCAGCCACCCGAACAACTGCCTCTTTGAACTGCTGCGGTCAGGCAAGCGATACCGGAGTCTTAAGGCGAGCACAGAAAGACTCAGAAGAAGCTTCTATCCCCAGGCCATCAGGCTGCTCAACGAACAATAAACACTATGCAACAACCATCAAATGCACACAGCACACACATCCACACGCACACACTCACTTTAAACAAACAACTCACTGCAGCACCCACTTTACACACTTTAGAACACCTAAACACACTTTACACTTTATATTTATTGGTAAAGGATTTGCACTACAACTCGTACACCTTACTGTAAATTGTACCTAAATTGTACCTAATCCCATTTCTGCTCTGCACTATATAGTATTGTATATTAGTACATTGCATAGTGTAACTGAGGGGTACAATTCCCTGACTGTATTGTTAGATATGATATTTAATACCACTACCTCATGTACTTTAACTTCTGGCCATCCAGTACAAGATATAAGTATGATGAACACTTTCCCACCTGATGAAACGAATCCACACAAATGTACCAAATCGAAGGTTTAATACAGCAAAGGGTGTATACAACGATCACTTAATTACATTTATGATTTGAAATATGAAATATGCACTTTTATGGCAAATGAGTATTCGTAGGTAAATCAACATTGAATGTCCAATCTCTGGTTACGCAGGGAGTAAGTATACAACCTGGAATATTTAGGAAACGATAGCGATGGTACTTAAATGATTATAGCTGGATACACTAAGGGGGGGGGGGGGGTCCCGCTGGTTGTAAGACAGTAGGAGGGGGGGGTTAGAGAAGCCGCTGGCGGTATCCCATCTGGCCGACGGTGTCTTGGGAGAATCCAAAGTCTTGGACACGGTGCCCACAGAACCTCGGACCGCAGACGAATACAGCTGGACCCTCTGTGGACGGTAGCTGCCGGTCCACAACGGAGAGACGTGAGGCGACCTCACTGGTGTAGAGCGCCGTCTCACCTGGAGTCCTCTCCGGGGGGTAGTTCCAACACTCCGCAGTGTTGGCCTTTATCCATGGAATAATCAAAGCACCCAAAGCATAATCCAAGCCGTGGAAGGCTCGCCGTCGTCCGGGTAGAGTAATCCAATATACAGGTCCAGTCGCTCTTGGCCCGGAGCTCCTCGGATGCAAGCACCACCAGGGGTCTGCCCAGCCTGGTTAAGCGTCCAGATAACGTCAGGAACAATGGGGGTACTGATAACTTTAGAACTCTAACCGAACGATGCACCATACATAAATAGACTATTATTAGCTTAATAGAATACGTCCAACTCGACGGTACAGTGCCAAACTATGACTATTCAACTATTAATCTACACGATATCTCAATGCCTATTCTGGGCCAAGTAGGCCTTACTACACCACACGTGCATCGTGGGGAGGCTTTGCGTCTGTCACTCTGTTGGAGGGTAAAGAACTGGACTAAAAGAAAAGTTCTACTTTACTTGCGCCATATATATAAGCGCTATGAACAAATAGTACCATTCGTATTTCGCCCGACATATTCCTGCGCGGAACCGGGGCTTGCCACGACATGTTAGGCGGCACGATTGAACTTGGACCTAGGGGTATGGCAACCTGGCGCCAGGTTCTCGTCCAATGGTAGAATGAAACTATTATGGGCTGTTTAGTAGACTAAAGGAATATTCAATGCATATTGTACAAGGAATATACAGGGGATATCAAACGATATACAAATACAATTAAATATATATATATAAATAAATATACATATTCGGTTTAATCTGATCCTTCACAATAGCCGCCCCCTAATTAGTCCCACCTAATTAGCTAAGCAGAGACAGATTAACCGCACTGTCTACCACTCAAGGTCCGCTGTAAGGGTCAGTCAACTCACAAAGTCATAGGGTCATGGTCATCGTCGATAGTATCTGGGAGTCGGGGCAGTTCTATGAGCCTCGCCACGGGACGTGTGTAGGTGCGCTCTTGGACGAGTACTTCAGCTGCTCGGACCTTGCCATCGGCACCGGTGATCACTTTGCTTACGCGGCCAGCCGGCCACATAGCTCTGGGTAGTGACTGGTCAATAATCATGACGACTGTTCCTTCTGTCAAATTGTCTCTCTCTTTTACCCACTTCTGGCGGGTCTGTAAAACTTGTCAGCTAGTACTTGGCTGTACCTCCACGTTCTTCGGCCGTTCGCTTCTTCAGGCCTGTACATTGTCTGGGGTAGCGCGGGGTCCAGCCGCCCCATTAGGAGTGTGTTGGGGGTGACTGGGTCGACATCTGCTACATCACTGGAGACGTAACCGAGGGGCTTTGAGTTCAATACTCCCTCGATCTCCGTGAGGACTCTCTCTGCTCCTGCGTGGTGCACATCCTCGTCGTATTTCTTTATGATCAGCTCTGTGACCTTGTGTCGGCTGTTCAAGACGATCGGGTGCTTAATGTCATCTGGTAGATCGGGGGCTCTCCGCAGGCGAAGGTGAATCAGTCTGCTGTCTGATGGGACGGGGTTTCCTCCCTGTAGACAGTCTAGCTCATCGGGGAACGAGTCTCTCTGGGCTTGTTGTAGTAGAAGAAGTTCTGCTTCTTCGTAGTCAGCTGCTGACATGTCAGTGGTGGACTGAATCTCTGGGTGGTGCCGCAGGAATGTTCTTTGCTGCGCACTCTCTAGGGTAATGCAGTCATCTATGTTGGGGTCTGTGGAGGCGACAGTGCTCAGTCCACAGAACATAGGTTTCTTGTTCTCAGCCTCCTCGTTACTTGCTTCCCTCGGGGTGGGCGTAGGCCAATCTCCTTCCGGGAGCTTGAGGAATGCTGGTCCGTCACTGTAGATGTTGCGACGGGTTAGGTCATCCAGAGACATTCCCCGGGTGATGACGTCAGCTGGGTTGTGTTTGGTGTCCACATACCGCCAGCTTGCTTCTTCTGTTAACTCTTGAATCTCGGTGACTCTGACTCCCACGAAGACTTTGTATCTGCATGAATCGGACTTGATCCATGTGAGTACTGTCGTGGAATCTGACCACAAGATTGTTCTATGCACCGGGATGGTGAGTTCACGTTGGATTAACGTGGCTAGATGCGCTCCTGCGAGGGCTGCGCAGAGCTCTAGACGTGGGATAGATTGTTGCTTACGTGCGGGCCAGGATGAAAGCAGTGTGTATCTTTCCTCCCATCTCTTGGGCACGCAAGTAGGCCACCGATCCGTAGGCTACTTCGGAGGCGTCGCTGAAGACGTGTAGCTCAATCTCGCATGTCTCTGGCCTCACTGTGGATGGGAAGTAGCTGCGGCGTATATTGACACCTGGGAGTGAGCGGAGTTCCGTCTCCCACTCTCTCCATGTTGAGGCGAGGTGTGCGGGTATTGGGTCGTCCCAGCCCTGGTCCTTGTCCCATAGTGCTCGTACAATCATCTTTGCCCTGGTGGTGTAAGGTAGAATACATCCCAACGGGTCATATTGTCTGGCGAGTGTTCTGTACACACTCCGTCTGGTGGTCGGTATCGCCGCCGACCTTCCCTGCTCTGGAGCCAAGGGTTTGTGTCTATAGTGGAGCGAGTCTGTTTTGAAGCGCCAGACTAGTCCTAGTGTCATTTCTTGGGCTTCTCCTGGGATTGTCGCCATCCAGGTCTCGCTGCTGGCAGCCTTGTCCGCGGAGGAGAGGCTGCGCAATACGTGCGGGTCACTGCTGGCCCACTGCCTGAGATCAAAGCCGCCTTTGATCAGGGAGGCGCGTAACTTGATTAGGAGAGCCTCGGCTTCTTCTTGAGTCGAGACGCTTTGTAAACAGTTGTCCACGTAGAAACTGTTCTTCACACTGTGTTGGACCTCTTCATCTGCTGCTGGGTCCTCTGTGACGTGTTTCTGTAGTGCAAATGTAGCACAGCACGGGCTGCATGTGGTTCCGAAGGGGAGTACTTCCCACTGGTAGATGGATGGGTTCTCATCTCCGATCTTCTCTCTCCATAGGAACCGTAGCAGAGGCTTGTCCTCCTCTACTAGTCTCACCTGCAAGAACATCCCTTTGATATCCCCGCTTATAGCCACCTTGTCCTGGCGGAAGCGCAGTAGCACGCCTAGTAGGGAGGGGCCGAGTGTGGGGCCGGGCAAGAGCTCTTTATTCAGATTTTGGGATCCGATCTGGTAGCTGCAGTTAAACACAATGCGATCCTTGCCGTTGTGATGGACCTTGTGATGCGGCACGTACCATGATTCGGTCGTCTGATCGGCCTCTTTAATGTCAATCTTTGTTACGTGTCCCGCTGTGATTAGCTTCTCAATCTCAGCTCGGTACACACTCTCTTGAGCGGGGTCTTTGGCTAGGCGCCGCTCCGTGTTCAGTAGATAGCGCTCCGTGGCGTCTTTCTTTGCGTGAAAGGTGGGCATTCCCTCTCGCCTCAGGAGTGGAGTTGCGTATCTCATCACTCCGCCGACTGTGACTCTCTTTGTCCCCTGCTCGAGTAGGTTGATGGCGTAAATGTCTTCTTTAGAGCGAATATCTTTCTTTTCGTTCTTAAAGGGCATTGTCTCTAGGGTCCATAGCCTCTCGACATGCTGCAGGAGAGTGGTGTCTTCTTCTGTCGTTCTGGAGTGGAAGCAGCTAGTGGCTGCTGTTCGGTTGAGAGATTTAGCGAGGGGGCCTTGTAGGGTCCACCCTAAGCGGGTCTCGACTGCTGCAGGACAGCCTCGGGGGCCTGTATGGACCCGGTCAATCGGGACTATGAGTTCTGCATGGTCGGAGCCTATCAGCAGGGTCGGGGTAGCGCCGTCTATGAGCGGGATAGGTAATTGGCGCAGGTGCACATATTTATCCATCAACTTGGTGACAGGGTAGGTGTACTGCGATAGTCCTATTTCTTGGCTGGTGAAAGCATTTGTGATCTTGTACCGTCGCTCTGGCTGCCCGTTGGCTGCGATGGTGAAGGAGACATTCTCGCCCTTTATTGTCTTTAAATCTCTTCTTATTGTCCGAATCGTCATTTCGTTCTTGCTCCCCCGCAGTCCCAACTGGGTCGCAGCGGAGGCGAGCAGAAGGGTCTTCTCTGACCCGTCATCAAGGACGGCGTAAGTGTCCATGACTTTATCTTGGTAGCTCAATGTCACACGGACTACCTTTAAGAGCACTTGGGCTCCGCTGCTGCTGGCGGGGTCAATGTACATGACACTTGCCTTGGTGCCGCTCCGTGGTGCAGGTATAGGCCGTCTTCCGTTACTTTTGTGTAGTATATCTAGATGGGCTCCATCGCACCGGCTGCACCTTTTCTTTAGGCGGCATTCGGCTGCCATGTGGGGCCGCGCACATCGATCACAGCGCCGGTTGGACTTTATCCATTGACTCACTTCTTCTGCATTCATCTTTGTGAATAGGTCACATTGTGACAGCCAGTGTTCTTTCTCATAGTAGGGACACGCTATCTTCCACTTCTCTTTTCTCGAGGGGGTGCTGTGACTCTTACTGCTCGGTACTGACTCTGATTGGTGCATGACAGTCACCGATCTTCTTCCATCATTTATTCTCCTGGGTCCCTCTCTGGAGCTTGGCGTGCTCCGCCCGAAGGTGTCCAGTCGTAAGCTGCTGACTTCTCTCGCCAGGAAGTCGGCTACATCAAGGAGGGATGGCTCGGGGCTGTTGGGATCCCGGTAATCCCTCTGCCGCCTAAAGCGCTCCTGTCTTGCGGGTGGCAGCTTCTCCAAAATCCTCTCGACGTTAGAGTTGGCGTATAGCTCATGCATGCCCTTCTCCCGTTGCGCTCCCAGCATCCCTACCAGGGACTGCACTTTGATTGACAGGTCGTCTAGTGAGCGATTGTCTGTGGCTGGGGGTAGGCGGTCAATATGCCTTATCTCCTGGATTACGTAATCCCATATACGTCCATATCTCTGATCCAGCGCTGCAAGGGCCGCTGTGTATGGGGTCGAAGAGGTAGCATAGGCTAGCGCTATATTGTGCGCTCGCGGTACTTTCAGGTGCTTCAGTAATATTGCATACTTGTGGCGTTCATCAGCGACATCCACCATCATTGTCTCTAAGCACATCCGGAGCTCCGTGTACGGTGCTCGACTCTCATAGGCGAAGTCTGGGAATGACGGTGTGGCATTGTATGACGCCGTGGATGGCTGATACATCGGCGAGCGTTGGGGGAGAGACCTCCTGGGCGAGTCCCCTCTTGCGCCTCGCTGTGGGCTGGTACTGGCAGGGTACCATGGCCCGCTGGTCCAGGTGCTGTTCCTCGGGGCTGGTCGTGCGTCGTGCTCACCCGTGAATAGAGTCGGGGGTCTGTAGCGCAGCGCCGCGGGGGTATAGCCTGGACTGTATGGGACCTCCTGGTCCGGTGGAGTACTGTGCTGTCGTCGGGCTTGGTTCTCCTCCTCTCCCTCTTCTTCCTCTATCAGATCTTCCAGATCCTGTAATCGTTTATTTAGCTTCTCCGCAGTGTATGCCGCTCCTTCCTTGTAGCTGGGTCTCGCTTGGACCGGTCTGTGAAGGGGGTCTGCGGGGGGTATAGGCTCAGTCTGTTGGTCAAGTTCAGGGTCGCTTGCTCGTTGTGGTGACGCTGCCCTTGACTGTTGTCTCGACGAGTTCCTTGAACCCCTGGTGGAGGGAGAGGGTGTTGCCTTGCGGATCAGCTGCTCCATTAGCTGCGCTTGTAGCTTGTCGCGCTCGGCTTGTATTCTGTCGCGCTCGGCTTCGCGCTGGATGAGAGCGAGTTCGCGCTCTGCGTCTCTTTGGGCACCGGCAGCGGCACGCTGGGTGTCTGCTCGGTCTCTTGCCATATTCTCTTCCATCTGAAGGCGTCTCATCTCCAGGCGTATGCGCTCTTCTTCGCTCCGTTGTTGCGCTTGGAGTTGTTCGCGCTCGCTAAGCGTCTGTGCTTGGAGACGATCGCGTTTGGTAGAGGCTGTCAGGCTGACGAGGAACGCCTGTTGTAGTATCCTCTCCGCTTCGTTGGGGGAAGGCGGTAGTGGAGGTGAGCCGCTCCTGCGTGAGCCGCTCCTGGGGGTACTCGTTGGGGAGTCCTGGAGCTCTAGTTCCTCGGCGCTCTCCTCCTCTTCTTCCGTGCAGAGTTCTCTCTCTGTAGGGTTGTCTTCCTCCCGGGGCTGGTCGGGGACTACTTCTTGGGTAGTGGCGGGGGGTAAAGGCATGTCAATTCCCTCCTGGTCCCCACCGTGGGCTTGGTCAGTTACATTAGGACCTACTAGGGTCTCTGTGGTCGGGGAAACTTGGTCGTTAAGGTCAGACATAATTTTACTTTCTACTTCTACCGCGTTTACCGTTTGTCGAAGGCTAGGTAGTTGACTGACAGTGTAAGCCTCTAAGTACTGAGGTGTCTGTCGTCTGCGCCGCGGGCGTTCTAGGTTAGGAGGATCGTTTCGTGGAGTGTTCATCATAGGCCATTTCGATATTAATAACACTATATTAATATTACACTAGTTACCCTCCGGCTCGAAGGACCAATTGTAACTGAGGGGTACAATTCCCTGACTGTATTGTTAGATATGATATTTAATACCACTACCTCATGTAGTTTAACTTCTGGCCATCCAGTACAAGATATAAGTATGATGAACACTTTCCCACCTGATGAAACGAATCCACACAAATGTACCAAATCGAAGGTTTAATACAGCAAAGGGTGTATACAACGATCACTTAATTACATTTATGATTTGAAATATGAAATATGCACTTTTATGGCAAATGAGTATTCGTAGGTAAATCAACATTGAATGTCCAATCTCTGGTTACGCAGGGAGTAAGTATACAACCTGGAATATTTAGGAAACGATAGCGATGGTACTTAAATGATTATAGCTGGATACACTAAGGGGGGGGGGGGGGTCCCGCTGGTTGTAAGACAGTAGGAGGGGGGGGTTAGAGAAGCCGCTGGCGGTATCCCATCTGGCCGACGGTGTCTTGGGAGAATCCAAAGTCTTGGACACGGTGCCCACAGAACCTCGGACCGCAGACGAATACAGCTGGACCCTCTGTGGACGGTAGCTGCCGGTCCACAACGGAGAGACGTGAGGCGACCTCACTGGTGTAGAGCGCCGTCTCACCTGGAGTCCTCTCCGGGGGGTAGTTCCAACACTCCGCAGTGTTGGCCTTTATCCATGGAATAATCAAAGCACCCAAAGCATAATCCAAGCCGTGGAAGGCTCGCCGTCGTCCGGGTAGAGTAATCCAATATACAGGTCCAGTCGCTCTTGGCCCGGAGCTCCTTGGATGCAAGCACCACCAGGGGTCTGCCCAGCCTGGTTAAGCGTCCAGATAACGTCAGGAACGATGGGGGTACTGATAACTTTAGAACTCTAACCGAACGATGCACCATACATAAATAGACTATTATTAGCTTAATAGAATACGTCCAACTCGACGGTACAGTGCCAAACTATGACTATTCAACTATTAATCTACACGATATCTCAATGCCTATTCTGGGCCAAGTAGGCCTTACTACACCACACGTGCGTCGTGGGGAGGCTTTGCGTCTGTCACTCTGTTGGAGGGTAAAGAACTGGACTAAAAGAAAAGTTCTACTTTACTTGCGCCATATATATATGCGCTATGAACAAATAGTACCATTCGTATTTCGCCCGACATATTCCTGCGCGGAACCGGGGCTTGCCACGACATGTTAGGCGGCACGATTGAACTTGGACCTAGGGGTATGGCAACCTGGCGCCAGGTTCTCGTCCAATGGTAGAATGAAACTATTATGGGCTGTTTAGTAGACTAAAGGGATATTCAATGCATATTGTACAAGGAATATACAGGGGATATCAAACGATATACAAATACAATTAAATATATATATATAAATAAATATACATATTCGGTTTAATCTGATCCTTCACAACACATAGTATATTGTATATTGTATGGTAACTCAGTTACTTCTATTCTGCATCGAACATTGTACATATGTCTATACTGAACACTGTGACCTCTATTTTTACTTCTTTTTTACATGCTATTTTATTTCATACTTATCTTGTCTAGCACAGTCTCTGGAGCGTAACAGTAAGAAGCATTTTGTATAAAAGTATTCTGTACTTCTGTATGACAACTATTAAAGAAACTTGAGAAACTTGAAACTAATTATGAGAGATTTGAACAATTCAGTTTATTACAAAAGATTCCGTTTATTGAATCTGAGGCCCTATCAATGTCCTTTTTCTCAGAGTTGGTGAGTGCTACGATACCATTCTCTACTTTGCTGTGAACTATATGAAAAATTGCTTTTTCCCTTGGTGCTTCCAACACCTGGAACGCCCTCCAACAGACTCTGAAGCTGAAGGTTCTTCCTTCTCTTGCTGCATTTAAAAGTATGATCTCCGACCACTGTGTGTCGACTTGTAACTGTCTTAGCAGATTTTCTATTGCTTATTCTTATTTATTGTACCTCTATGTATGAAACTGCTGATAAACTGTGTCTTTGTTTTGTAAGGTCGTCGTCTCTGTGAAGGAGGGTTAAACCTCAGTGCCTTACGAGTTGAAATAAAAGGTTTGCAATTAAATTTAAATATATCTTAGGATGTTGTTTTTTGAAGTATATGTTTTTTTGGTTTAGCACCACAGTAAAAGTTTCTTTCTTGCAATACTGAATCATTAGGTCATGACTTTTGAGTACCTTGTCCATTAGTTACGTCTCTCTCTCCTCCCCCTCAGTGGAGTGATCCTCACTGACTATTAGTAACTACTTAGTTATCACTACGTCGCCTGGGGTGCTTTTTTCCTGTTGCTAGGTTTTTTGTGAGTTTTTCCTTACCTTCACTGGGGTATGTCTGGGAGTGTTGCATTTATTTATTTTACATTTATTTTGGATTTCATGGTGGTTTTTGTTCTTGATTTATTGTGATGTTTCTTCTTGACTTGTTTAAGGGGGAACTATTTTACTATTTATTTCACTATTTGGTCACTTTTACACAATTCCTGTGAGTCTATGGAACACCTCTGTAAGGATTTTTTCCCCAAAAAAATTCATTGTTTTGTATGTCTAATCAAGTACTCAAAAAAAGCATTTTTCTACCTCATGATCTTAAGCCGTTTTGAGGCTGGGCTCCAACCACTGTGTGGCCTGGTGCCAACTGCCACACCAACTGCCACATTATTATGCAGCTGAGAAATCTCTGACATCACAGATATGCACATTTTCAGATGACTCAGTTCAGTGAGGGTGAATATTGTGAGAGGAGAATTGGAAGAATGCGCCAATATGAGAATTAGAGACATTTAATATAAGTCCACATAGCTAGGAAACAATGCTAAACACTGAAAAAGGCCATTTATAAGATAGTTCCCCTTTAAAGAAGACTTGTCCAGCCCATGGGGACATATACCTTGTGATTTCGGGGCTTTATAAATACTTTTGATTTGATTTGACTTGACTACAAATGTATCCATTTGTTCCAGGCCCCAGGCATGAGACCTGGTACCAGAACAGCCTGCTTCAAACAGGCAAAATGAAGAGACGTTGTAGTTGTTGTCTTCTACCAGGCTCTTCTCCTTTATTAAACATTTGTTGATTGTTCAATTATACTGTGTTCTTCTCATTAAAAAAAGGAGAATAATTTCTAAATAAAATATGTGAAGACACACATATACAGACATATTCTATTTAGTTCAGTAACTGGAAATATTCTAGTGTATGGCTATTTGTTATATTACAGTAGCATTCATTACACTGTTCAGTGCTGTTGGCGTCATTCACACCATCCACTTGTTACATTGGATATTGTTAATGTACTTTACTGTTACATTTGCACTCTGGTTAGATGCCAACCTCTTTTGGTTGTATTGTACTTGTGCTGTAGGATGACAATACATTTAATAATACACCCGTTAACGTTTGTTGCACATTAGCACATTAGTACTAGCTCACTGCTTAATAGGGACTAAGTGAAGTATTTGACAATATTTATACAAATTGCATACTGTAACCCAAGGCACTCTTTACTCATGTACAATATGTTAAAACCTTAATTTGAGCCATTACATTAAAAAACAAAGTGTCAAGGAGCCCAAAAAGAACCAAAAGGAAAATACATTTTGCTAGGCACCGTTAGCTCACGGTGCACCTTGTGCTACCATTACAAACAGGAAAATCTTACAAGTTTTTAACTTGACCTAACATTAAATCTACAAACACATTTGACATGACATTCAAGTTTGGCAAGTATCCTAACCATTTCTATTGTGTATTTGTGATTACAAACATGTTTCAAACAGGAACATCGGGTCTCTTCTCGTTTTGAATATAAACTAGAGAATCCACTTTTGGCAAAAAGCTTGAAGGTTTTAATAATATAATAAAAAATATTTGTGACCACACATTTGGGAGCGTCACAAATACTTGATGAACGACTTTACTTGAGGGAACAAAAAATCGGGTAACTAATGAACAGGTAATCGTGACGTAATGATTCAGTACCCAGTAACAACTGTGTCCTAACGATTGCTAACCAAGTTTAGCTCCAACCCCCGCTCCCGTGTGACGAACTGCCGTGGCCTCCGATATAGCGCTGTGATTGGCTGAGACGCTCTCCATGCTGGCTTCCACCTCTCTACTGTTTATCAGCGCCAAGCTGTTAGCTAGAAGCTAACGTTATGCTAGCTAGCTGTATTGCCGCCAACAGATTTACGTTAGGGGAACTAGCATAATGTTAGCTCCATCATCACTGCTACAGGGTCCACTGATAGCCTCCTGTAAAACAGCAAGGAGTATGAAACGCGTATAGTTAATATAGTAGTTCATCTTAGGTTGCTTAGTTTTAGTTCCTTTTGTTCATTATTTAGCTTATTTTATTTAGCCCAACCTGAAGCTACAGCATCCAAATAAACACTAAAGGTTTCAAACTCCTTGTTGCTGGTGGTTCTTGGGAGCTGGGAAGAGGAGAGTCATAACATGAACCGAGTCTTGTCTATTCCTGTTGAACCCTGCTTTCCTCCTGTTAAAACCAAGGGGTAGCGTTAGCGTAGTCTTGTCCAACTCGGTGGACTCAAGACAACGTTGCACATACAACAGTAGTGGTTTTTCCAGTTTTGAAGGTTATTTTTCCTACAAATAGACGATTCAAACTCTACCGTCTTTGGCTCAGAGCACGGTGAGACTTCCTATATCATGGCTGTTCCAAACAGCCGTTTAAAACTTTTTGGACGTGACGCACGAACAAAATTCGCCGGTGAAGGAATTGAGGCGCACAACAGTCAACCCTACACCAACCCACGCAACACCGTACTGCAGAAGATGTCGGCTCCTCGACAACGGTCGCAAGATGGCGGCAAGACAGCTGGCAACTAATCAGAGGAAAATAACTCCATACCATTCAACTAATCAGAGGACAATAACTCCATACCGTTCAACTAATCAGAGGACAATAACTCCATACCGTTCAACTAATCAGAGGAAAATAACTCCATACCGTTCAACTAATCAGAGGAAA